>NC_081410.1:609152230-609292015 GCF_030272615.1 Cryptomeria japonica
TAAAAAACTTAAAAGAAAAAGGGTCCCAATCCTTTTTCATGAGCTCCTACCTGTTCTATATGCTTGCGCGAAGAGGAAGATTCGATGGGCTGCCAGCAAGAGGAATCATGGGTTGCAGACTAGCTCAGCTGAAAGTACATGAGTGATATCCCCAGCTGCATCTTCACAATGTCAATTCCTACAGGCTGGCGAATGACACCTTCACCATGTATTTGACACGGCTTATGCAAAAGAAGTTGCACGTTAGGGTGTCGCCGCAAGCGAATGCCTTGGTCCAGAAGTATGGAGCTGCGTTCTTGCAATTTCCTAAATTCACCTACATCAGGACGCAAGGATTCTCGTTCCAGTCATACAAGTTGCCAAGATATTCATCAGACAAGCTTGTATTGCTGGAGCTCATGAGACAGTTAACCGCCTATGATCAGTTGCAGAAGAAAATAAAGCAATCAATTGAATTTCTAGTTGTCTTGGGTGACTTCATGGAAATATGCCCAAGCTTGGAAGCCGCTGAAAGTGTAGCAGAGGAATTGGCACTCTATCGTCTGCCATTTATACATCCAGGGCCCAATATGATCCTTATTGCCAAATCAAAAAGGTCGTTGGCGTCAAATTCATACACAAGTTTCACTTAGAAGATTATTGGGCAGGTGCCGAGGACGACCTTGAGGTCCGGAAGAGAATGCTTTCCAGATTGCCCCTTGACACCATCAGGATAGGTGAAATTTATCAGGTGCTAGATCAGGTGAAGGAAGACGTAGATTTGATACAACTTGAATTCGAGAAAGTAGAAGATCAGCCTATTCAGTTGCCAGATTGGTCAGAACCCGAGATAGATGATTTGAGTATCTTAGCTAGACCAGTGCTGAAATTCACCAAGCACTGGATTGATAGGCAGGTAAGGAATTGGCGGAAGGGAATGTTCATCTAACATATTAGCTAATGGGAAGTCTAAATTCCCACAATGAGGCAACCGAAGGCTCTTCGCAGGTTCAGGCAAGAAGGGAAGTTCAGATGGATGAAGGAAAAAATGCCCAAAAGAGACCAAGAACAACAAAGAATAAGGATATCCAGCAGGAAATCCCACAGGAGGTTCAACAGGAAGTTCAGCAGAAAGAACCTCCACAAAAGAAAGCAAGGACGAAAAGAGATCACTCACCAACAAGTTCCTCGAGTGTGCAAAAGGTAGAGATGTTTCCACATACCACAGATCCACTTCCAGAGAGCATTCCAGCACCAGATATACTAAGCATCAACGCTTCACAGGGACACTATCGGCCAAGAAGTCAAAGGCAAGAAAGTCCCCCTCATCAGGAAGAGGCTCACCAGGATAGCTTTGTGGAAGCTATCCTTGGTGAAATGGAGGAAGAGTTGCAGGAACAGGAGCACATAGAGGATCATAGTCACTCTATCCCTGCTTCGGATTGGCTGGTGGGAAGGCTGACAAGGGAATCAAAAAGGGAAACTGATCTTGCTCAGGAGTTAGAAGAATTATTGAAAAGGATGGATCAGCCAGCAAAAAAGAAGGCTCCCCGAAAATTTTCCAAGGTTGTTAGGGGAGAATCTGGATCCCGGATCTTGCACGTTGTTGAGCCTATTGTTGTAATGTCCCCTTTTTAGTGCAACATGATATGGGGTGTCGTTAGCCTATTTTGACACAGTCCCGAAGGCTAACAAGGACATTGGTGGGATCCTGAGGTGTTTTGGCCTAGGTGTTTTCAGTTTCAGGCCAATCGGTGCTGCTCTGACAAAGTTTCTAGACACTTACTATTTATAGTAAGTTAGTCTCCAAGCAGAGACTTCAAATTTTTAGTGTTTCTCTGGTTAGCATAATTATCAGTAAAAAAATATTTGAAGGCGACAATGATTTAAAGGGATTATCAATAATGTTTTAATATTTAATGATAAAGTGTAAAGTTAAATTAAATATTTAACTTTATCGTTATATTATAAGGTTGGGAATATAAAGTAATGTTTAAAATATTAAAAGTTCCCTTTAATGTGTACATTGTGGGAAATAATATTTTATTCTAAAATGTATTATCCCACATTTAGGAAATGAAGTGTTTGCATCCAGGAAGAAGATATAAATTGAGGTGGAGAGCTCTCTTTTGGGGTATGCTTGGATGAGATTAATGTTATGCTGTTGGATTTCGTAGAGATCTGATTATTGGGCTTGGAGGACGGAATCCCTCTTTGCTAGCATTCTCTTCCCTGTTGAAAGACACAGTCAGGAGGATTAATGGTGTTTTCATTCAGGAAACACATTGGGCTTCATCTGGTGCTCTCGCATGAAGTTTTTATAGGGGTTTGAAAGTGCAGATTCGAAGATAGTGATTTTGCTACAGTACCGCGTGACTAGTGTTTTTGCTATAGTACCACGTGAATAGTGTTTTTGCTACAGTACCACGTGAATAGTGTTTTGCTACAGTGCCACGTGAATAGTGTTTTTGCTACAGTGCCACGTGAATAGTGTTTTTGCTACAGTGCCACGTGAATAGTAAAAATGCTACAGTGCCATGAATAGTGCTGCTATAGTGCATGAACAATGTTGGTATGAAGTTTACTTGTTTTTCCTACTGATTAGAAGTTTGGAAGGCTACCATTACATCTGCAGACCACTACAACATTCAATTCCAGGTTTTTTCTATCATATTTTCATAACTAAGCATTGTAATTGTTGAATACAAACCTGAATAATTGTCGCAGCCCATAAGGCAGTTGAATGTGCACATTTATATTGCAAATCAGTATTTAACAACAAATAAGAAGTTTCGGGTTTTGCATATATTGTTGTATGTTTGTCAAGTGTTTGATAAAATGCCATGTTGATTATTAAGCAATTTAATTGATATCACATAGTAGTTTGCAAGTCTCTTTCATTGGAAAATAGGGGTGGTCATTACAACTGTGGATAAAGACATCAATGAAATCAAGCAGGAGGATTATGTTATCAGACGGATTGATCTTGGCCATGCTTCCACAGATCAAGTAATGGGAGACTTCGAAGAATCTTCCTTAGCCATGAGGGAGAAGCCGTTGAAATCAAAGGCGAAATGTAAGCGGCTGAGTGATAAAAATAGAGTCCTATGCGAGTATGTCAAGAGTTTCAAAAGACCCCTCAGGGAGGCAGGTCCTTCATTCACTCCTCCTTCCTCCCTTCCTAAGGAAATGATCGATGATGCAAAGGTTATTAGAGTGATGGCGCAAAATTCCAGGGAATGGATAGAGGATGTTTATACCGAAGCAGTAAAATTCATTGAAGACCTAGCTCTGCTTCATTCAAAGTTTGTAACCCTCCTGAATAGACTAGAGACAATAGAAGGATTATGGGAGGATGTGCACATTTACTAGGACTTAACCATTCCGCGACTCAGGGCTCTGATGAAGGTTCCAAGGCAAATTCTGGTGGACGGGAAAGTGATTCAAGAGAATGAAGCTTATGACTTTCCCCGATGGTTCTATGCCATCTGCTCAGGAAAGAACACCTTCGACAAATTCAGCGTTGACTCCTTCACTTTGAAAGAGTCCATCAGAGGGGTGCAGGAGGAAATCATTAGTGCAATTGAGGCATTGTTCATGAGGAAACTCAATGACAGTGGAATGACAGTGAACTCCTTGAAATCTCAGTTGGACGATTTCTTCTTCGTAGGTTCATTCCCCAAAGAGCATTTTGCAAATGTTTCTTCATTTTCTGGTATAATGAAGAAGACACAGGAAGTCATGATGGAGTGGGAGAGCTTATTTTCTAAGAGCGAGGAAGAAATTGCCTTGATGGAAATTTGACATTGAAAATGTGCCAAGTGTCTCTATTGGAGAGCTAGAAGCCGTCGTCAGCAGATTCATTGCATATGCCATAAATGAGCAGGATAATGGTCGTCCATTTTTGGACGAGAATCTTTTGGTTGAATAGTGGTGGCGTATTTACTGCTGGAGGTATTTTGACTAGGTGTGGGTCCGGTCAATGCATGTCGTCTTGAATGAGGAATCTTCTTGCATGCAGCCTCATTTATTGTTTTATTCTCCATACATGTCACCGTCATATGGAGAATGATGGACATTTATTCCTTGCATGGGTGTTTGCTATATTTTGGGTATAATCAGCATCATGGGGCGTATTTAATATACTAGTGGGTGCTATTTTAGGCTTTTGAATTAATTGTACATGTGCATAATGGGTTATTTATTACCGATTCCCACCTTGTTGCACCTTGAGCAGAGAATCTTTTGGGGTGAAACCCTAGTTAGGGTTTGCATGGCCTGAGGCCTATATAAAGGGGTGACCCTCCTCATTTGTAAGGGAGGGGAGATTATTGTCTGAGATTGTTGCATCAAGATTGTGAAGTAGCCAACTTAATGCATTGTTCAATTTTGATGGTGTATTCTTGTTCTACTTTGGCAATCTGCATGGTCTTTCTCTCTTCAATTAGATTAGATTTGCTTATATGTTATTAGAAGAACTAGATTTGATAGGAGTGCTCGTTGCAGAATCTGAGCTCATACTTTTGGTGTGTAGTTGATTGTTGTACACCGTGCAAAGTTAGCCTGAGCCCTTTTGATGTGTAAATGCTTAACTTCAATCATCGATAGAGATTGTTCGATCCGATGGTCCATATTGATGATCTGAAAAACCTCTACGCACCCTTTGAAGATTGCACCGCCTTCGTGTAGTTTTTCTCTGCTGGCGAAACGAAGCGTGGTTTGATTTTGCAAGAGTGATCTCGTCTCTTGTTCTTAGGATTAGATTAGCTTTAGCATAGTTCTCTACCCTACTCCTATTTACTTTCCGCATATTTCGAAAAAAATCCAAAAGATCTAAAACTAGAGCTTCATTGCAAATCATTCGTGTAGGAATCCATGAGCTTGCATAAGTTTTCTTCAATTGAACACACGTAAGGCCCCTTGGGTTATCAACAAACCCATCAAACAACTGAGTCACGTCCATGCACTGAAGGAACCTTGGAATTAGCCGTTTGAACTTTAAGCAATCCTAGCATACAGACTAATCTTGATCAAGAGAGGATAAGGTGACCATTGGTGACTTTATTATGTGTTAGACGCAGTCATAAAAAACACGTCAACAGGACCTTCTGCACCTTGTATGATTTTTTTCTATGAACAATAGGGGGGATCGGCTTGGATAAAAGGTGTATTCTAGATTATTTAGGGGAATTCTTCTACCATCCCAGTTGCTCAGTACTCCTCTGCACATGAATAGACCCCTGACATGATCTTTCAAATCATCGGCAGCCTTATTCATCCACACTCATACGTTCTGAGAAAGTCAATCTAAAATAGCTTTCCTCTCGTCCTTTTCTATAGAAATCTCGATGAACTTCAAATCTGATCTTGACCCACCCATGAGGTTTCTTCGAGAAGTGCTAAACCTGGGCAATCAATATTGACCACGCCTCCATATGTCCTATGTTACATGGCTCCGCTACACAATTCCTGTATGATTGTTTCTTGACTTGTCTATCTCAAGAATTTCCTTGAATGTGTTATGGATATAATCTCCCTCAATAATTGTTTTCATTTCTCCATCATCAATGCCTGCATTCGCCAACCAATCTGCTGACTTATTCCTTTCTTGAAGTATATGCTGAATTTTGAATGTTGTCAAATTATTCAACAATTCTATAATTCGTGGTATCCAGGAGGCTAGTCTCCAATTGATAAACCTCGACCGACTTATCCCATTTATAATCACCTGCGAATCCCCTTCAATGATCACTTTTGAAATCCCCTTGTCCACACACAATTTCAAAACCTGCTTCTAGAGATTTCAATTCTGCCTCATTTTAAGAGGTCGTCCCGAAGGATCCTAAGATGGCATATTTCATAACACCTGCTTCGTTTCTTATAATTGCCCCATACCCAGCTTTCCTCGGGTTCCCTCTACTAGCTCCGTCAAAGTTCAGCTTAGACCAACCATCCGGGGGCAGTTCTCAAATAACCTCTTTCCGTTTGTTCCTTCTGTCAACAATAGTGCAACCTAATTCGTCCTTCAACTCCCATATCTTCTCCATGTCTCTGTTCCAAGCTGAAAACATCTTAACCTTTTTTGCTTTGAACTTAACCAAAACCACCTCCACAATACCCATTTTCAGTTTGTAAATGTCCCCCAAACTAAGCTCCTCCTCATTAAAAATCCTTCTATTTCTTTCTTTCCATAAGTACCACACTACCATTGATGGCCCTATAATCCAAAGGTCACCCCATTTCGAATTTCTACCATGAATTGGCCATGAGAGAAGGAAGTCTTTCAGATTTCGATTCTTGCCTGATTGCCATTGAAGCATGTCCATCAGCCACACCCAACATGCTAAAGCAATCGGACACCAATAGAGCAGATGTTCTGCCGATTCCTTTTCCTTTTTACATAAAATGCATATGCTTGGACCCGAGATACCAATGGTCCTCAATCTGTCCCCAATTAAAATTCTCCCATGGAGAGCGATCCAAAGAAATGCACCTGCTTTCGGAAGAATCCTTTTGTTCCAACAGAGTAATGATGGCCAATTCACATCAACCAATCTTTTTCTCTGAGAAGCATATCCCAAATTTTCCTTGTATTCACCCGACTTGGCTGCACTCCATATCAATGAGTCATCATCATCAGACAAGATTAATTTTCTGCTACTAAGAATTTCTTCCAACAAAGCTTGGTTATCCTTATTCCATGACCCGACCACCTTCCAAAGGACTTGTTGATTATGCTTGACTGTAGGATCCATATAATCTGATACTGACCTTCCTATAAACTGTTCAACTGACCGAATCCACTCCTTATCTACAATGAGTTCTGAGATGGCCACATCTCCATTCCAAGAATCCCACCAAAAATTTACTTTCCTTCCATTACCGATTCTCCACGAAAGATGCTCCGTGATAAGCCTCCTGCTCTCCCAAATAAAATTCCAAATAGGAGATCCCAAACTCGACATTAGCAATTGTGAATATCCTCTCTGGGGCTCTAGAATCTAGATATTTGTGAGAAAGAATTCTACACTAGAGCTTATATCATATGTCAAGTTGAAGTTGTGTCTGCTCTAACAGGAAGTCATATTAGTGCAATACAGGAAGCAAACTGAGCACGATGTAATGACAACTGGTTCCCACCAGTCATTGGCCAGCAGGTGACAAGGATCCACTCTCACCGAGTGATTGGCATGTTTAGTGCATTGGTCCATCTACTCCCATCGATTAGTGGTAATACTTAGCTTATCTCCCAATATGCATGGAATGCATCATAACCATCCGAGATAAGACAGTCAAGAAAAATAAGGCAGGTGGTTGAAGGAACGCATCGGCTGAACCAAGTGAAACATAATGATGCCTCAGGTCTGTGAAATCAGAGATGTGCACCAGATCAACAAGGGAAAGTATGATGTGCTACCGGGACAGGAAGAGGAAGAATAAGAAGTGATGAGTTTGCCTCTTTGGAAAACCGATTGAGATGATGTCTGGGCTAATGAAGGAGAAGGAATGGCCTAGCTGTTGCAGACATGGAGTTACCAAGATGCAGATGGAGATTGATGGCATGGAGTCATCAAGGATGTTACCGGTATGCAGGCAGGTAAGTAAAGTATGTTACCAATATGCAGACAAAAGTGTAGTCAACTGGTAAGGATGTCGACCAACAAGAGACCAAAGAGGCAAAGGTGGAAAGCTTCTATCAGATGGACATGTGTCTGAATTTGGCAACTGGGCAAATGTGATCCAACCGACAAAACAAAGAAGAGATGGCACGAAGGTTGACCGATTAATGTATAATCGGCAGGGAAGTTGACCTGGTAGATGAACACCGGTAGTATGTTGGTCGGTGACTGAGCTTAAACTGACACAGTGGCCTGAGTAGAGGTGGATGTCGACGATGATGACACGTAGGACACAGGTGACATTTGTGCAGTGGAGGATAAACGGTGCATCGACTGCACAAATCACGGGTCGATTGCAGGGGTTTGCGGCTCAAGATAGATCAGAGGATAGAGATTTGATTCATTGGTATCATGATCGATCCAAAGTGTCCAAGTGTAGATCAGGTATGGTGAAGGCAACTGAGAGTTCATTTAATGTGATTGACAAATGCAGGTCGATGATCAACTTGTCATGTTTGCTAAATATAGAAAACGTGTACTGGAAGCAGCGAGATTGGCGGTGATGTTTGATTGCTTGCAGGTTGTCAATCCCCATGCAGATCAGATATGATTTGATACTGTCCATGGTCGGTGGAAGGAACCCTAGCGCGCCAAAATTGAATTGATGATTTGGCGGGAAAGCTAGAGCATAAATATGCAGATCAAAAATCATAGAGGATTGATGCTGCCAGATGATGAGGTGTCGGATATTGAAGAGCAGAGTGTGAGAGTGCAGCAGAGAGCTAACCAGTCAGAGAGTTCATCGAAGATCATAGTGACTGTGTGTTGGAAGGTAAACTGGTAAGAGGGTTTAACAGAGGGTCAAACCAGTGAGGCCAAAGTAACTGGTAAGCTGCTAAAGATTGTAGCGGTCAAGTGAATTGGTAGTGTTCCAACCGGTAAGGAGACAATAGAGTGTGAAGCGGTGCAAAGTGAGAATCAGGGGAGGTCAGGCGAGGCAAAGATTGAGCAGAAGAGGAATTAGAACCGGCAAAGTGAACAAAACTGACAGAGTGAACAGAATCGGTGCTGACAAGAAGCAGTGGGTCTGAGTGAACAGAGAACTGACAGAGATTAGAGAAAAGTGAACCGACAGAGAAGAGGTAGAGTGACAGGAAGAGGACTCAACCGGTAAAGCAGAGAAGGAGAGAAACCGATAGAGAGAATTAAAGTGTAGAGGTTACAAAACTCATTTGTAACCGAGGTATTCCTTGTGTATTGTTTATAGACATTGTAGTCACTGAGTTGGTGCTTGGTGCACGGGTTGGTGCCCTAAAATCAATAGGGGTTGGTGCTCCTTGGGTTGGTTCCCTAAATCAGGGGTTGGTGCTCCTTGGGTTGGTGCCCTAAAATCAGGGGTTGGTGCTCCTTGGGTTGGTGCCCTAAACTTTGTATTTAGTGTTTATTGTGAGGCTGGATTGGAGTAGTAGACTCCAGCAACATTTCTCACTGAAGTTTTTCCCATGTTGGGTTTTCCTCGTATATCCAGTGTTATGTGATGTGCCTTTTGTGTGTGCTTGCATTTTGGTCTTCCCCCTATCTCACTGGTATATTCACCTTGTGTTAGATCTGCTAACCGATACACACATTTAGGATGAAAAGGGTTAAGCTTGGAAACCACTGAAAAGGGAAAAGGGTTGTAAAAAGATTAGATCTAGGGTTTGAAAATATATCTATTGTTGGAAATCAAATTTTAAACAATAATTACAAGAACTAAGTCGCTTGATCAATCCATTAATACTTAGTTAAATCAAAAAAATTGGTCATTAGTGCAGCTCATAGATGTCATACTCATCAAGTAAAAAAAAACCGAGTAATTGCCCGTTTTACTCACCAACTTTCTGGCCCAAAAAGTCGGCAAGTCTGACCCATAAGCTTGTAGTTGAAGTCATAAAAGCTCGTAGCCGACATCATAAAAGCTCGTAGTCGAAGTCATAAAAGCTCATAGTCAACATCATATACTCAGCTTATAGCTCTTCTTATCTTGGATTTTGTGAGGTAATTTTAATACTATCTGGACACTACGTACTAATTTTAATACTATCTGGACACTACGTACAAAAGGAAGAATTGTACTACAGAAATTTAGTCTCTCATTTGCCAAATTTATTTCTTGCAAGTGTGTGTCACATATCATCCCCAAAGAAGTATGGTTGGCACTAATCTTCCAATATTTTGTAGCAAAAGTGCTTGCAAGGCTCTTAGTACAGGAAGATATGATGGAAGATGCCTGAATTTTCATAGCGTCGGAAGAAGAAAAATGACAGAAAATCATTAACACATATGTAACATGAAACATTAACTAATTAAAAAAGCATACAGAAGAACAGTTCTATGTAGTTTATGGGATTTAGAAAACTTAATTATCATTTTTATGAGTAGGAACTTAGATTTCCATCTCTCCTCCAGAAAATGCAAATACATGCATATTAAACAAATTGAAGTTACGCACTTGTTCTGATGAGAAGATAAAATGTCATCTAACTGCCTTTCGATTTCCTTAGAATATGTCTCCTCACTAATGCCTCCCTAGAAGAGGTGGAGAATGGAGAATTTAGCTCTCTCTCTCTCTCTCTCTCTCTCTCTCTCTCTCTCGCAGGGGGGGGATATTTCAGTCTTTGAACATCTATAATTGCAGAAAGCGGATCATAAACAACTAGATTCATATCAAGAGAGCTGATCACGCTTCTAAATTGTAATTTCCTTGCTCCAACTACTTCTAAAGTGGACTTAATTACCATAGGATCAGGGAGCAGACTTCAAAGAAAAAAGAAAACCTAGAAAATTTTGTCACAAAAAAGGAACAAAATAAATATTTTGTAAACATAACAGTAAATGAGAGTTTCAAATCATTTCTTCCAAGAATGAACACTTACAATCTTTTCCGGTTGATTTATTCTTCACAGACAACAGCACACCAACTAAAGTTTCCCACATCCCTGGAGGTGTCATTCCCGCATGAAGGAATTTCTGTGCCTTTTTATCATAAGATCAAAATAAAGTTTTAGGGCAATAAACAGTCAAACAAAGTACTTAAATTTTAACATGCCTCTTCATTCTAAGCCACTACATGTACACCATGATCTCAGAGCCAGATTTATCTCTCTGTTTTTTTCCTTTAGAGTTACAAACATCATTTGGCATTCATATTTATGACCAATCATTTTACATTTTCCTCTATTTATCATAAACACAATGTCACTTTTCCATTTATTTCATAAAAATTTAGCTACAATTTCACCTCTAGTTTAAATTCAATTACCTATGAATTCTTACCTGAAAGCAGTGACCATATAATAATTCACAGATGGAAAAGTTAACAGGGCTAATTTAAAACTTCAAAGTGATGAAAAGCTAGCTAAAGCAGTTCATTAACACTTTTGGCAAATGAAAATGGAGGACATATACAATCTGAAGAAGCTTGACCATTTTATTCAAGAAGCAAAATGATGATAAGGCATCTGCAAGTCTAAGCAACTGGAATAAAAAGAGTAAGCAAGATCTCCCTCTCCCCTCAGCTTGTCAATTCTAATGGAATTTTAAAGTAAATACAGTGTGTAGTTACTGCAAAGGAAGCTTGGGATATCCTCGAAAACATGATTAACTGAAGAGAATACCAGCATATGTTAGACATGATTCAGATGTCAACACTTACACATAAATGTAATCCGATTCCTAAGAAATAGCTAATAGATCACGCTCTGAACTGTGAGAATCTTTAAGTGTTCAATGTCAATCAGAGCTGATGATTATTAATCCAAATGACACATTAAACTGGAACACAAAGATTATTGCGTGTGCCTTCTGTACATGGTATACACCCAAGGGAGATGTATTACTGTTTGTCTTCCACAAGCTAGGTCTATGCTATGAATATGCTTATGCTTATAAAATCTTATGATACAAATGTATACATATGTACAAAAGCCCCAACTGCCAAACAACCATTAAGGAAGTTGAAATGGATGAGATTCCACATCTCTCTTTACCTTTTGATAATTGTTCTTAACAGTGTCAAATATGTAGCTGTCATCTAGTCTATAGTACATAGTTTGGTCTATCGATATCTAGAACCTTAGCAAAGTAGATGATGAAGAGTAGACTGTAAGCTTTTGTGAGTGCCTGAACGGTGTCACGTCCATTCTTTCTAGATTATCCTGCACCACTTGAAAAGTGTGAAGCATCTGGTGCAGAGCTATTGAAGATTATTGAGAAGGAATTTAAAAGTACCACAGAATATCAAACATGAATCAGCAGTATCACTGGAATTGCAATTCAAAAATCCAACTGGCTCAAAAGTTTTTTTCATCTAGGTGATTCAATTCATCTAGTTAAGGATGAAGATAGTGTTGCTCAACTTTTATATACCTTGTAAGCTGTACACTCTAATTTATGACTCGTCATGCTAAGGATAAGTTATGGTTTAAAGTTAAACCCTTGGAGGTTTTCTATCCTATTCCTCTACAAAGGAAAAGATTTGCAAAATCAAACTAAGTGAAGATCATGCCTCTATGACCAAGCACAGATCTAGAAATGAGCAAGTGCAGCAAAATAAGTATGCATTCAAAAGCAAGGGACCAGGCCTCAAAACAATATAAGACCAAATTAACAACAATTGCACAAAAGGATATGGTGATATCATGACAAAGGAGAATATCATGACAGGGACTCCCATAGAAGACAACGAGAAACTGGCAAATTGACACCAAAGAAAGTAATCAAACCTAAAACTCCAAGGTGTAAAATATAAGTCAATATGTTTTTTTACATTGAATACTTCGAGTTCACTTAAGAATGACTGGATAATAGATTTAGGTGCAGCTCACCATATGTCTCACAATTCTCATGATTTTTACTATATAAACTCTTGTGATGAGAAAGTCTTGATAGATGATGATAATGCATTATTGGTTAAAGCAAAAGGTATGGATGATGTGCTTGTTCAAGATGGAATTTTCCAAGACATAAAGAATGTTCTAGATTAGAAGACTTGCATTTGATTGGTCAAATCAGTTACCAAAATAAGAAAGATTATTTCCTTTTAATGAATGTCATTAGAGAATTGAATGACTATCAGATAGTTACCATAAGTTCTTGTTAGAATATGTTATATTCTTATTGTTAATGGTCAATTATGTAAATATCTTGTAATATTAGATTCTTTCTATTTTTACAATTGTTTCTTATTTAGAAACATCGTCTTTGTAAACTCTATAAGGTCTTTCGATCTTTGTAAATAAATCATCCAATATTTTACCAATTACTAATCGTAATATGGTATCAAAGCCGAAATAAAGAATTTTTGAATTCTTTTTTAGATTTTTAGACCTCTTGGTCTTTCGTCTTGCAGATTTTCGAAAATTACTCTTCTGTAAGAATTGCGTGAGGGTTTTGAAGAATCGTTATTTTTCTGGCAACGGATTTTCTCTGCAAGCCCACAATTCTTCTTTCTTCTTGTGTGTCACAATGGATTTCGCAACCTCATTTGCCCTCGATCCGCAACGACTTCTCTTCGCGATTTTTAAAATTGCATCGCGTGATCCTTCCTCCCTGCCTACAATTCATTTCACGATTCTGCATTCTGCATTTAGCGATGACTCTTGTGCAACTTGCGCGATTTTAATCAAATCAAGTCTTTTTTTTCGCGCAAGGGTTTTTCAAGTGATTCCGCGCGACGCGACAGGACTGTGTTTCCGAGTGGATTTGTTCTACGCCTTCATTCCTGCAACGGCCCTTTCTCTGCAACCAAAATAATTTCGCGACCAAGTTTATTTTCCTGCTCGATTTTTGTTGTTACTTAGGAAGATTTCTCTACAAATTTCGACATTTTCTGGGCCTTTGTTATTCAGATACAACCTAGGGTTTCTGCATTGAAATCTTTTTCAGAAACCAAATCTGTGTGTTTTTTACGGCTAACGTTTTTTTAAAAACCTTCTAATTTTTTGCTGGAATTATTTTTCAACCATAGATTCTTTTAGGGTTTTTTGCAATGTTTTCTAGGTCGTTGTCAAAATTTTTTGGGTATGGCGAAATTTTTTTCTCAAGATTCATGTCAACTGTACTTCATCTTTTTTGAAGTCTATACTTGATTCTACCTCTGTTTTAGTTTTACGCCTTTTCAATTTTTCTCGTTTTTGATGCCTTGGGAAGCGTGCACAATGGCATCATTGACCAACTTAATGTTGGAAGGCAGTCAAAGATTCAACAGCAAGAATTATTAAAATTGGAAGAAGCGCATGATGAAAATTTTTGAATACCGCAACCTTGATGATCTTGTTTTGGGAAAAGAGTCTCGTCCTACTACAACCGAACAGGACTAAGACAAGTTTGATGAGTAGAATCAAGAAGCCGTCATGCTCCTCAAGCTCTCCATCACAGATGACCAATTGCCTCAGATTCCCTCTAGCAAGTCAGCATCAAATATCTGGAAACACCTAAAGGAATTGCATGAGACATCCGACAAGAGCCGAGCATTCTTCCTAAAGAACCAATTGTTCTCCATCATGATGGATGAACGTATGTCCTTATAGGAGCATCTCACAAAGATTAAGGACATTCGAGATCAACTTGAAGCTATTGGTCAAAAAATAGAGGAAGAGGATATGGTAGTCATCACCTTGAAGAGTCTACCTAAATCCTATGAGCACTTCGTAGAAACTCTCAACATTACTTCAACGAATGTTGATCTGAAATTTCCAAAGTTGTGCACCAACAGCAGGATCATTGGAAACAACAGTTTGGTAGCAATGCCACTTCCTCCTCCTCCTCAGAGCAAGCCTTTGCAACCAAATCCTTTCACAAGGATAAAGGCAAATCTCAGTCATCTCAGCAAAAGGGCTCCGGTCAGTCTTAGGATGGTTCGAAGAAGAAGGTTCAATGCAATTATTGTCATAAATATGGCCACATGATCAAAGATTGTCGGAATCAGATAGCTTGCGAACAGTGGAAGTAGGGAGGGTCTCAGCCTAAAGCCAATGTTGCTGAGCACATAGAGCAGAAAGAGTCTGCCTTTTACGCCTTCATGGCTAAAAGAACTATAGACCATTTCACTCACAAGTGTGATTCTAGTGCTTCTCGGCATTTCACTCACAAGTGTGATTGGTTCACAGACTTCTCTCCTTACACCGACTCAATCATTTTTGGAGGAGGTGAAGAGTATACTGTTCTCGATAAGGGCAACACTCAGATACAGTCTGGTGGGAGGAGTCTTATATTCCTCAATGTATACTATGTTCCTAGCATGGAACTGAACCTTCTCTCTGTGAGCCAGATTATGCGGCACTCTCCTCAGCTTGATGTGATATTCAATGCACACAAGTGTTTGATTGTTGATCGTGCGACACACACTACTGTAGCTATTGGCATTGAGGATCATGGTCTTTACAGACTTGTGGATACGGGTGATTCTCTTGAGCATGCCTTCACAGCTAAATCATCTTCTATCAGCAATCTCCGGCACCAGCGATATGGTCACCTGAACATTCACTACCTTGCTCATCTTATTCGGGAAGATTTAGTAGATGGCCTACCTAATATTCAAACTCAGAATCAGCAAGTTTGTGAAACTTGTCAGGCTGGAAAGCAACACAAGACACCATTCAAGGATGGTGACTCATGGCGAGCCTCTGAGGTACTATAGTTGGTCCACGTTGATGTATATGGTCCAATGAATGCACCTTTTGTTACTGGTTGCGGGTATTTCTTACTTTTTGTTGATGATTTCAGTCGTAAAATGTGGGTGTACTTTCTTAGATAGAAATCATATGTGTTTCCTGTATTTCAAAAATTTAAGGCCTTAGTAGAAAAAGAGTCTGGTTGTTCTATTATTACTCTTAGGTCTGATAACGGGGGGAGTTTTGTTCTACTGCTTTCTCCACTTTCTATGATACACATGGCATAAAACATCAGTTAACCACACCATACACCCCTCAACAAAACGGCATTGTAGAACGTTGCAACCACACCATTATAGAAAGGCTAGGTCAATGCTGGAACACAAGAATGTTCCTAAGAAATATTGGGTAGAAGCAGTATACATTGCAGTCTATCTCTTTAATCAGTCTCCCACACATACGGTTAAGGGGAAGACTCCCGAGGAAGCTTGGATTGGTCGCAAACCCAGGATCAGTCATCTGAAAGTTTTTGGCTCTTTAGCATATGTATGGATTCCAGATGCCAAGCACTCCAAGTTGAAGTCCAAGAGTCAAAAACTTATGTTTACAGGGTACAGTGACAACCATAAGGCTTAGTGGCTAATTGATGCAGACACTGATCGTCTTATCTTCAGCCGTGATGTTGTATTTGATGAAGAACGAGGACCTTTTCAGCTTTCCTCATTTGAGCAGAATTATGAGGATCAGCCTTTGAAGGCTTTTGATTTAGGTGTTCGTCTTCCATTTGGTTCACCTGATGGGAGGGATGATGCAAATTCTGAATTTGATGATGCACTACCTGAATTTCCTCTGGATGATGCTAATCTTCCACCTATTCCAGATCTTGTTCCGCCTCCAGTTCCTATTATTCCTCCTGCATCTGATGTTGGTTCTTCTACTCTCTGGCCTAAATGGTGGGCTAAGACCATCAATGATCTTCGTCCTTGTTGTGGTGTTTTCACACATCGCCCCATTGCAAATGGGGACCCCCTTCTTTTTAGGCCCTCCCGATTTTTGGCTTGCATTCTTGTGGTATTTTCGCAGAAGTCTTGTCAATCTCTCTGCTTTGCAAGTGTTTGGGGGTCATATTGATTAAATCTGCTTTTTGTTTGAGCGAATTCGGCTAAGTATAGGACTCATTTTGTGAATTTTAAGGATTTTGCCTTCTATCCTAGATTTTAGGGGTTTCTGTTAGGGTTTTGGAAAAACTGAACATACAACTGGAATTAGGACCCTTCAAGGAACCTCCCCGTAAAATTTGAGCCAAAACGGAGCAACTTTCTATTTTTAGAAAGTTCCTATTTTTTAGGGATTTTACTGAGTCTCGGATTGGTCTAATTTTGCCAAAAATTAAACTTACTATTTTTAGCAAGTGCTTTTTTGACCTATTGTGCCCAAACCTTGACATTTTGAAACACTTACTATTTGGGAAAATCTATTTTTGGTAGGATCTTCACAGGAAAACACTGAAAGTTGAATATCTCTGAAGATGCTGAAGACTGAATGTTCCTGAAGACCATTTCTAAATCCGGAAGAGTCAGAAGGCAGACAATTTGGGTCAAAAAATGGTTAAGTTTGGAACTCCTATTCCAAAAGAGGAAAGCATGCAAAATCATCCAAGTCCAGAAATTCACATCAATCCACCAATGTTATCCTGATTCGAAAATGCCCTGAAATTTGACTAAGTCTGGAAATTTGGAAGATCTTCCAAAATCCAGAATTTGCATTATGATTCCTATGGACCTGAAACAATTCTCAAACATCTTGACAATATATATGAAATATAACTTAAAGTATACTTAAATGTTATATTTCATATCTATATCCTGACGAAGAGCCTGGAACTTGTGAAAAAAATCCATGTATCCATGGACAAAGCCAAAATGCGCCCAAGGCTGGACTAGGGTGCCAAAACCAAGATGCCATTCACAAGTGGAAAAATCCGTCAGTCCATGGACAAAGCCAAAATGCGCCCAAGGCTGGGATGGGGCGCTGAATTCAAGAAGGCATTCAGAAGTGGAAAAGTCCATGAATCCATGGACATGATGAAAATTCCACCCAAGCTAAAAAATTGAAATTTTGCCCAAGGCATGGAATCCAAGGAGTCAAGGAGGAATAGAAAAAACAAAATTCCCCTCGGGCAAATTTTTGAATTTGCTATTTTTAGACACTGAATCTCGACATAGTGGAAAATTTTATAGATTCGGAATCGTGGCAGAATTCCCCATCCAATGAACTAACTCCTAAATTTTAGGAGGACCCCTAAAAATAGGGATGTTGAAAAGGAGACATGGACAATTCACAAAGTAACGGAAATTCCTTCCTTCAGGACATAATTCCAGGAAAGGTGAAAAATTGACTAAGTGTTGGAAATTCCTTCCTTCATGACAGAGTTCCTGAAAAAGGTGAAAATATGGCTAAGTGTTGGAAATTCCTTCCTTCACGACGGAATTCTTGGAAATGGGAAAATTTGGCCAAGTGTTGGAAATTCCTTCCTTCAGGACAGAATTCCAAGAAAGATGAAAATTTGGCTAAGTATTGGAAATTCCTTCCTTCGGGACAAAATTCCAAGCAAGGAAGAAATACCCCCAAGGATGAATTGAACATAAAATTTCTAAGGCAAGGAAGGAATCAGGGATGAACTGAACAAGAAATTTCCCCTCCAGGGAAAAATTTGAAAAATCCATTCTCGGGCATCAAATCACATCCAAATTTCAAAAGTTTTATAGATTTGGATTCGTAGAAGAATTTTCTCTCTCCTGGACCGTGGAACCCGAATTTGGGAATTTTCCTAAAAAATAGGAAATGTGCAGAATTGATAAAAAACCTTCTTCAAGCAAGGAAAGTTGAGGAGACTTCAAGAAAATTCTTCCTGAATCGAGTTTTCCCTCTCCAACAATTCCAGATGTGCAGGAGCGGATATACGACGGCGGGGTCCACTTGCATGGCGAGGATCTATTGAACACGTGGTAGTAGAGTGGCGCATTCATTACCGGAATATTTGACCAAATGGCGACCTGGTCATTACATGTTGAATTTATGGTAGATTCATTTTGCATGCAGCCGCCACAAGTGGAAATGATGGATCATTTATGACATAATGGGGTGATTTTTGCATGGATGAATGTTCAACGCATGTTGGGCGAATTTGAAGGAGGTGATGCATTTAATGCGCAATGGATGCTATTTTAGGCTCTTTAAATTAGGGTTATTGATTTGAGATTCCCACCTTGTTGCATCTTGAGTGGAGAATATTTAGGGCAAACCCTAATTAGGGTTTTGCATGTAATCATGGCTTGAGGCCTATATAAAGGGGTGAACCCCTCATTTGAAAAGAGGAGGGAGCTTTGTATGAAATTGTTGCGATAAGTTTTTGAGAAAATAATAGTGAACCATTGTTCTCCGATGGTGTCCAGTTCAATTATTTTTTTAAAGTTTGCATGGTTTCACCTTCCTCGCTTAGAGTAGTAGTATAATGCTTTGATTTCAATGGAAAATGTAATGGTGTTTGATGAATTTCCCTGGTTCATACTTTTTGAATCTTGCTGATTGTAAGTTGCAGTGTAAAGTTAGTCTGAGCCCCCTAAATTCGTGCTAAGTTCGATTGTAGATAGTCGTTTGGATTGCGTCGTTTTGGGTATTCAAATGTACTTTCTTGATTTGAAAATCCTCTAGCATCCCCAGAAGATTGCACCGATTCTTGCGGAGTTGTAGTTGATCTTGGCAAAGCAGAGCTTGGTTTATTTGGAATCTGTCCACCAAAGCACTATCCATTGTTATCACTACCCTTAGGAGTAGATTTAGATCCTTCTAAACCCTTTTCCCCTTTACTTTCAGTCCATTTTAGTCCGTTCGAAGCAGCAGCATCGCAGAATTGCCATATCCGATGATGGAGTTCTAGCCACAGCAAAGAAGTGAAAGAACGATGCACACGTAAGGCCCCTTGGATTACCAGCAACCACATCAGCCAACTGAGTCACGTCCACGCATTGAAGGAACCTTGGAGTCGATTGTTTGAACTTCTTGCAATCTTAGCATGCAATCGTACTTTGATCAAGAGAGAGTGAAGTGACTGTTAGGCAACTTTATTCTGTGTTAGACGCGGCCATAAAAAACACGTCAACAATCTTGATGAGCTCATAGAGGGTAGATCGTCCAGAAACAAGAGCAAACAACAGTCTACAGTCAATTTTGCTCTCATGGCCAACATTCATCGTATTTATGAGCCTCAAACATATGCAGAGGCAAAAGGGATTCTAGAGTGGGAACGGGCGATGGATGCAAAATACCAGAGCCTTCTGAAGAACAACACCTGGGTTCTCTCTGATCTTCCTCCAAGGAAGAAGCCCATTAGTTGCAAATGGGTGTATAAGGTCAAGTATCATGCAGATGGTACCTTGGATAAATACAAGGCCGAATTGGTTGCTCGAGGATTCACACAGTGGGAGGGCATTGATTATGAGGAGACTTTTGCTCCTACTACCAATATGAGTACAATTCGTCTTCTTCTCACTATTGCAGCTCAATTTGGATGGAAAGTCCATCAGATGGATGTTAAGAGTGTTGTCTTCAACAATGAGTTGCGCGATGAAGTCTACATGATGCAGTCTCCTGGTTTCAAGGTTGCCGGAAAAGAACATCAAGTATGTAGACTCATGAAAGAACTCTATGGACTCAAACAGGCTTCTCGAGCGTGGTACATCAAGATTGATCAGTACTTGGTTGCCCATGGTTTTCAACCTAGCCTTTCTGACACTAATCTGTATATCAAATACTCTAGTAATGATGTTCTTTTTCTTGTTGTCTATGTTGATGACTTGATCATTACTGGCAATTCAATACTTTTGACTGTAGAAATCAAACAAGACCTGTGCAAGGCTTTTGACATGACAGATTTGGGGCTTCTCCATTATTGTTTAGGTGTTGAGGTTTGGCTGACTGATGGTAGCATTTTTATTACTCGGTCTAAATATGCCAGGAACTTGCTTGACAGGTTTTGAATGCAAGATTGTAAACCTACTTCCACGCCTATGGAGAAAGGACTTGAGTTGTCAGCCAAGTCTGATTCTCCTCCTTAGATGAAACAACATTCAGACAACTAGTGGGTAGTCTCATCTATCTCACTACCACTAGACTTGATATTAGTTTTGCAATGACCTACATTTCACGCTTTATGACAATCCCCAAAGCTGATCGTTAGGTAGCAACGAAGCGTGTGCTGCGTTATGTGAAGGGCACTTTTGATTATGGACTTCTTTACACCAGGAGTCACGACCCTAGACTCAGTGGTTTCACAAATTCAGATTGGGCAGGTTCAATTGATGACTGGAAATCAACATTTGGGTATGTGTTTAGTTTGGGATCTAATGCAGTCACATGGACTAGTAAAAAGCAGCAGGCAGTGGCTCTCTCCTCGTCAGAAGCAAAGCATCGAGGAGCAGTTAAGGCAGCTTGTGAGGCAGTTTGGCTTCGCCGGATGCTTGTGTATATGCAAATATCTCAAGCAAGTCCGACTCCCTTGTTCTATGATAATCAGGGAGTTCTCAAACTTGCCAAGAATCTTGTCTTCCATGAAAGAACCAAGCATGTGGAAACTCATTGTCATTTTATTCAGAAGCTTGTTGAAGACGGATTAGTTCAGTTGCAGTATGTTCCAACTACAGAGCAGACTGCAGACATTCTCACCAAGTCTCTCAACCCAGATAAGTTTGCTAAATTCAGGGGGCAGCTTGGTGTTGTTGACAGATTGACCATTAAGGGAGGGTGTTAGAATATGTTATATTCTTATTGTTAATGGTCAATTATGTAAATTCTTATAATATTAGATTCTTTCTATTTTTACGATTGTTTCTTATTTAGAAACATCGTCTTTGTAAACTCTATAAGATCTTTCGATCTTTGTAAATAAATCATCCAATATTTTACCAATTGCTAATCGTACTAGTTCTCTTGATGGACATGTATAATTTTTTATTATTGTGTTTCATCCACCATGTAATGTGTATTGCAAGCATTGATGATAAATAGAAATTGTGGCAGGACAAGCTTGGAGAGAACCTGAGTTCTTCCAAAATCATTTGTGAACAAAAACCCTCTTGAGATTCCTAGTTTTGAAGACAAAAACCCCCCGAGCTAGTTAGTGTGATTTCATACAGAGATCACAAATGAGCTACAAAGTGAAGATTCAGTCTTGGGATTGCAACCATGGAGGTTTTTGATGTTTTTTGATGGTGTTATTGTTGCTAGAGATTTGTTGTTGTGTTTCAGCTTGTAGCAGTGAAGTAGATCATTTCTTATGCAAGCCGCACACCTCTTGGCTGGTTGTACATCTTCATACCTGGCCGTACAAATATCTATTGCAAGTGTAAGGGTGATTTTGTTAGTACTTTATCTATTGTTTGGAGACCATTTACATGTCATTGTAGGATGTAGATTTAAAGGTGTTCATATTAAGGATGTTGCTGATCGTACTTCCTGTTTTTGGTGGTCATACCTGGACCTAGGATGCTAGAATCTAGGAGAGAATCGCTGCTCTTTGTGGAGGTTTATCACCTTGACTTGTGGCATCTAGGTTGGGAAACTGCAAAAGTATTTATTTAAAAGCAGACTTTGGTGGCTGGAGTGAGTTTTGGTGGATTGGTTATCTGCTGCTGTGATTGCAACAGCTGCAAGATGTCCATTTTCAAAACCTATAGAAGGTCTACAACCTTTTCCAGTATGGTTATATCTTTTTAGCAATGATTTTGGAGTGTGTTTTGAGGAGTTAGAAGTGATTCCCTGCAGTTTGTAGTTTTGATGTGTTAGAATGCTTCCATTCAGTAATGTTGTGCATTACCGACAAATTTTCCAAGTGTGATTTGACAAAAAGAATAGCAAAACCAAAACATTATCAGACCTACACCAGAAATTCTTCATCATTCACACAAGGTATATTGTTGTTGTTTCACAATTGGGTGATTTCATCATTTATTTGGATTATTTGAAGTGTTGCAGCAGTTATACGAGTTTTATCGCTCTTGATATACCTTTGTAAACGCTGGATGGTAGTAATGCCAATGGCTTTGGCATATGCTCATTGAATTTATGTACACCCCACTGAATAAGTGGTAGCTTTGTATTGATCCCCACTTAATAAATGGATGATTTGGTGGTAACTTGTGCCGCTGAACAAGTGGTATGCTTGTAATTTTCTTTCCCACTAAACAAGTGGAGGTGCCCTATTTGTTTTCCCACTACATAAGAGGAAGTGCCCTTTGTTTACCCACTGTATAAATGGATGCTTGTAATCGCATTCCATTGAAGCATGTAGTATTCTTTCTTTCAGTATTGCGCAAGTGTGATTGGCTGACTTGTCGCCTAGTGCATTTCCATTTCAGTTTCAGCATTCTAATTAATTGTACAAGTCCTATACATTGTATGCTCTCACCTTGCCCATCTCAGGAATTGGGTGAAGAAAGAGTGGAAAGAATGTTGCATTGTATATCACTTACAGTTGGAAAAAAAAATTCAAAAATAAAAATTTAGGGGTGTATAGAAATATACTTGGAGCACAACCTTCACTGTAAAGTACAAGGTGGAATAAGGAGGTGCACAAGGAAGAAAATAGGGCATGTGCAAATTTTTGGTATTACAACAACTTTCTCTTCAATGTGAGGAAAAACCCATACTAACTTGCAAGGAAAGGGTACAGGGCACCCTCTCCAAAAGAGGTCAATTGCAGAAGATGAAAAGAAGTAGTGATAAGAGTTCGAATGCACCATACTTTCAGATGGATGGATGGATGGAAGGACACACGCCCTCATCATTTTTTTGGTGGGTTCAATAAGTGAGCTGATTTTCTTGAAGTCAATTGATGCCTCCAACAAAATAAAGAATGCAAAAACTTTGACCTTGATGTTGGAGGAGAATGTTTTAGAGGTGGGCATACAAAATGTCGAGCAAGTTGTCACTAACATTGTAGTAGCATACATGGTAGCTGGAAAATTGCTTCAAAAAAGGCATCCATCACTTTTGTGGACCCCTTGCATAGCCCATTGCCTTGACCTTCATTTGGGGGTCATAGACAAAATTGATTGGGTGAGACCAATTATAGATAAGGCAAAGAACATTACAAAATATATTTATAATCACCTTTGAGTTCTCAACTTGATGTGGGATCCCACCAAGGAAAAAGACCTTGTGTGACATGTGTCACAAGGTTTACAACTAAATTGTCGTCCCCTTTTTCGGACTAAAATAAAGTAATGTAATTTTAAGCTGGTTGCAATAATTTCTAATTAAAAGAGGCAACTTATTAATAATATTTTTATAAAATGTTGATTTGTTGAGGATTTGAGCAATTTGTTCAATCCAAGGCATCCAAGGACATAAACTGTTGGCTGGTTTGGGGTTTGAGAGAACAAAAACCCTCTTGGATTCCACATTTGGGATCAATGACAAAAACATTTGTTTCCCATTTTGGGTGATTCCATCTAAGGATTACAATTGTGCTGATTTGTTGAGGATTTGAAGGAACTTTTCAATTCACTACAATGCCACTACAATGTTTGTTGCTGATTTTTCGAGATTTTGTACAAGATTACAACAATAGGACAATTTGGATTTGCAAGCAAATAATGTTGTTTCTGCCACCATATCATATTTGAAGCTTTCTACACTAATTTTCATTTTTTGTCAATTAAACCATTGGATCTGTTAATCCTTGCTGAGTCCCACACTTGAAAGAATATAATCAGTCATTTTAGCATTGGCTCAGCCAACCAAGGCCGAGCACCAAACTTGAAGGAATAAAATTGGTCATTTTTGCATTGGATCAGCTAACATTAGCTGAGTGCCATCCTTGGAGGAACAAAATCAGCCATTTTTAGCATTGGATCAGTCCTTTTTTTGCTAACCCTACTTGAGAGACACCTTTTGAGGGACAAAATCAGCCATTTCTTAGTTGGACCAGCCACATTACGCATTGGTTTACCTTGTTTCAGTCATCATACATCAGCAAACAGCAGTTAGGAAGCATTCCTAGGAGACTTCAACCAGATTTGGACATGTTGCATATATTTCCAAGGAAGTTCAGCAATAATTAATGGCTGTTATCATAAATTTTTGTTATTTCCAGAACTGCCATAAATCATCCAGCATTGAATCAGCCAAACAAACCATTGTGACTGCTGCAAACACTTTTCCATCTGTCGTACACTTTGCATCAGCAGTCCCTACAACTGTATGGCATTGTGAATGGCAATAAATTGTTTTAGAAAATTTTGAAAATTAATTTCAAACCTGTTGTGACCATTTCACACATCGCCCCATTGCAAATGGGGACCCCTACTTTTTGCTTTCTGGGGTTTGTTTTTTAGGTCTTTTAGGGTTTTGTCTATTAGCCTTTGCACTTTGAGTGTCGCCAAGGGGATCACCTGGATAGCAGGTTCTGCTTGAGTTAGGTCAAGTTGGTGAGTGATGAAGTCTGGAATGTCCTGAAATTTGGCTAAGTCTGAAAGTCGTGATCCTGAAATTTGGCTAAGTCTGGAATGTCCTGATCCTAAAATTTGACTAAGTCTGGAAACTGAAAATCCTCTAAAAACTAGATTTTGCAATATAGCTCCTGGAGGTCTGAAACCACTCTCAAACATCCTGAAAGTATATATGGAATATAACTTAAAGTATCACTTATACTTAAATGTTATATTCCATAAAATTATCCTGACGGAGAGTTCAAAAAGTCAAATTTCGCTCCTGACCCTTCCTGACGCTCCAAAGCGAATTTCGCTCCTGACCCTCTCAGGAGGTCCAAAGCGAATCTCGCCCCTGACCCTTCCAGAGGGTCCAAGGTGAAAATCAACCTAGGACTCATTCCTTGCCTTATTTGACCAAATTTTGATTTGCAAAGCATTTTGTTTGGACTTTGGGATTGATTAAAAACCTTGAGGGAAATGATGAATTTTGGCCAAGATTAGGAATTTCGCTCCTGACCCTTGCTGAGGGTCCAGAGCGAAATTCATTATAAACTTCATTTGCCACCTTGTTTGAGCTTGAAACCTTGTTCCTGGCCTTCAAAACGATCTTACCTTGCCCTGTGAAGTGATTTGAAACTTGAAGATTGAGCAGTTTAGCCTAGATTGTGAATTTCGCTCTTGACCCTTGCTGAGGGTCCGGAGCGAAAATCTTATTTGAGCCTATTTGTCACTAATTTTGGCTAAATTTTTATGTGCAGGGTCTCCTGGAAGGAAGGTTGAACATCATTCAAAGGTTTGGACGCTTGAAAAATGGTGAATTTTGCCCAAAACCAAAATTTCGCTCCTGACCCTTGCTGAGGGTCCAGGGCGAAAATCTTAGTAGAGGACATTTATTGCCTTGTTTGATCAAATTGAGGTGATTTCGAGTTTGAAAAAGGAGGAACCAAGCCTAGAAAAGGAAATTCGCTCCTGACCCTTGGAGAGGGTCCAGGGCTAAAATCTCAAAATCTCCCATTCTGCCTTGCAAAACGAAATCAAACTTGGATTGGGAGCAAGAAGAAAGATATTTCCTAGCATTGTGAGGTGGATTGAAGTTGGAATGATCAAGAATTTGCTCAAAAAACTCAAAATCGCTCCTGACCCTTGCTGAGGGTCCAGGGCGAAATCACTAGCAAGCTTCATTGAGACCTTGATCAAAAATTGATATTTTCCAGTTTGCACTAAATCACCAAAATTGCTAAATTTGAGACATTTGGAAAATTAAAATTTGCATTAATTTAAAAACATTTTGCATTTAATAAATTAATTTTAAGCCTTGAAATAATTAAAAAATCCACCTTGGAGGCACTAAAATTAATTTTTAAAATTAAAAATACAAATTGAGCGCTCAAGCACATTTATTGGCTTTTGCAAGCAAGTCGGCCTCCTTTTTAATGGATTATTATCTTATTTTATTATTTAAAGAAAAAAAACCTAGGTCGGCCTCATGGAAAGAAGGTGAGCGCTCTATATAATAGGGGGGCATTGTTTCAAGTTCAAATCATTCATTCATCCCTTCTAAAGTGCGAAATTGAGGAGCAATTTGAGGAGCGAAATCCAGAAGATTGAAGGCGAAATTTTGCTAAGTGTGGAGGCTAAGGAGGGTGAAATTCTTTTGAAGACTAATGGAGGAGCAATTCATCCAAGAGAGGGCTATGATTTAAACTTTGCCTAGCAAAATCCATTTTTCTTGCATCATTTTCAAAAGGTCTTAGAGTTAAGTACTCAAGAGGAGGTATGGCGAAATTATCCTAATATCCTTGTTCAAGACTTGATTTTTGGGCACTTTTTTTAGAAAAGTCTAAGTGTTGATTAATTAATTAGGAAATGATAACTCTAGATTTATCATGAAGTTTCCTAATTAATACCTTAAATCTTCCTTTTGAGTCTTATTTTCTACCCTTTAATGCTCAAGGACTAATTTTGAAATGTTGTGTAGGTATCAAGATGGCGACTCCTAAGGCCGGAGGATCTACAAGTCGGAAGGCTCTCATCAAAGAGGATCTGGTCCAGGACAAAGATGATCTCCTCCAGCTCAGTATCATCAAAGAAGATCAAGCAAGGATAAGAGCGACCTCCTCCAGTCTAGCATCGACAAGGACGACCTTCTTCGGTCAAGCATCATCAGGAATAACTTCTTCCAATCTAGCATTCCAAGGCGAGGTACATCATCATCCTGCACATCAAAGACAAAAGAAGTCAGAGCAAGGGTTCGTTTAAGAAGCAGATAGTTTCAGAAGAGTTAATTAAAGCTAGCTTCTCAGCAACATCAAGTTGAATATCTACCAAATCACAAGTGTCAGACGAGGTGGCATCCCAATCATCACTTCTCCAGTCGGTGTGGTCCACCTCAGCATGTCCAGATTCAATGTACCTAACTCATGGGAGGTGGCACAAACTTCGATGTACCTACCCCAGCTATCCATTGGTTGAATTTTCCAAAGAAGACATGTGTCCAATTAATACAATTATTTCATTGGTCAAGCATTAAATGTTATGTAATGGTTGTAACAAACCCTAATTAGGGTTTTCATTATTGAATCTTGGCCATTGATCTCAAATTGATCTTAGCCATCGAATTGTATTGTGGGCACTATATAAGCCCCAGCTCTTCATTTGTAAAGGATAATAGAAGACAGATAGAGAGTAGTTAGAAGGTGATTAGCTAGTTGATAGAATAGCAATTAGAGTAGAGTAGAGAGAGAAGGCAAAGATTGTTGCCAAGATGTTGTCGTAAAAGACTTGTAAAACTTCATTGAAGAAATGGTGAAATTTATGGGTCGATTCAACAATTTGCATGGTCTCTATACTTCTCATGTTTGATTTCATGTTATTAGATGAGTGGAAGAAATGTGCTTGATTGATGGTGGAATTCCTATATCCATACTACTAGCAGTTTGTTGATTGCAGACTTGCCTTGTGTAGTCAACTGGAATCATTCGGCTTAAGCTTAACTTCAATTGTCGCTTCTTCATTGATATGCATCAGCCTGATGGTGTCTATGCCTGCAGTGATGATTTGAACATCATAAAGCTTTCCTTCGAAGATTGCACTAACCTTGTGGAGATGGTCCTCTGATGTCAAAACAAGACTTAGTTAGAATTTCATCAAAGATCAATCATTGCTCCTACATTCCTTAGTATTAGGATTAGATTCTTTCCTCACCCTCATCTTTTTTCCTTTTTTCAAATCAAAGCTAGTAAAATCCTGTGTTCCAGCAATATTCAAAGCAAATCAGAAGTTCAGTCATCAAGTGTAAGTCCCCTTGTGATTCCAGCAAAATCACATCATACCACAAAGAGCTTATCCATACGTAGAGATCCTACAGCAAAGAACCTTGAAGTCATCCCGATTGATCCTTTTCGCGACATCTTCAGCATTCGGAGACTTTATTCAAGAGAGGATAAGGTACCTTTAGGTATTTTATTTTGTGTTTGGTCGTGTACAAAATACACGTCAACAAAACCTTATTTGCATTAACATTATTAATTTCAGCAGTTGCAACTTGCAAATAAATTGAATATCTTTTGGAGGGTTTCATGTTGCTGACAATAAATATTTTTATCATCCTAAGGTTTAAAATTTGTTGACATCAGCAAATAAGGGTTTGGAATTTGTGATTAGATTGTGTACTTTCTGTTTGGCATTATTTATCTTCAAGAAAAATCACAAAATACAAATAAAATTGCTTGTTTCCTAGGGTTGTCCGGTTAGGGTCATCACGTAAACTTTTAAAATTGCAAAGCATTTCAAGTTCATTGATATCCTTGAAGTAAGACGTTTTTGAGTCAAGCATGGATAGACTCAACATATTCAAAGACTGATGGAGAGAAGACAACAAAAACAGTGTTCAATTATGCCTTTATTAAGAGAGCTACAAAAATCATCAAGGTAACTTCAGACTTCAAATTAAATTTCAAATTAAACTCTATATTTTCAATTTTAAAAGCACTTACTTTAGTTGTACTTGTAACTTGTAAGTTTGTAACATTTGTTTGTACTTTGTAGGTGTTGGTGCAAAACCCAATGGAATATATTTATAAAGCCATGGATAGGGACAAAGAGGCCATCGAAAACAATTATAGGTAAGGATACAAGTAGATTTGCCCCATTCGTAAGACCATTTATTGGAGGTGAGACAATCAATATCACCAGCCCATTCATGCAACGAATTACTACCACAACCCCAATTTTTTCTTCTCAAGTAGCACCAAACGATAATGGGAAGATTATAAAACCCCTCAACATGCATTAAGAGGATGACACCAATGGCTAAAGTGAGAGACCTCATTATTTCAAAGTTGCAAAATTATAAGAAAGATAAGGAAAGCTCTTTTATTCACCACTAGCTATCTAAGAAAGATCCACCTAGACAATAGATAACAAAAATTGAAGTATTATATCTTACAAGTTACAAATATTAACCAAACATAGCTTTCTCACAAACTTTTGAATATTTTATTTGGAAGTTCTTGGTGGGCAGATTGGAGTTGAATTACCCCAAATCTCCAAAAGCTAGCCCTTTGAAATTTGTCTCAACCTTGTAACACTTCTAATTGTAAGCACAACTGGAGTTAATTCAACGTCCTTCACATGAAGAAACACAATAGGTTGACTAAAGAATGCCTCAATGACAAAGTTTTTATGCAATACAACCTTTTGCTTTGCACAAAAATGTCAGAGGGCAAATCACACAAGCTTATTGATTTAGATGAAATTGATTCCTGTTCTAATTGGACCATGCAGGATGAGGACCCTTCCACGTTTATCAAGGACAAGATTGACAATTTCAAGAGGCAGGCTATGGGGGATGCAGATGTAGTGAAGGCAAAAGAGATTGGATTGAATGACATCAGTATAGAAGAAAAATCATTGTCATGTAGTAATAGAAACTCCCCCCAATGTTTTATAGACTCATTTGCTACATTTTGTAACTAAATTTGATTTATAAAATGATGATTAAATAGTAAAAAAGGATAGGCTACAATATAGATGTGTCAACCAAATCAGGTCACCCCCTAACCAAGATAGGCACAAAATCAAAAGAACCCATAGAACAAAAATATACATCAATATAGCTTTACATATCAATTCTAGTCAAATCAAAAGATACATGATATAATACAAGAGTATCAAGAAAGCCATGCCATTCCCAGCAACATTTCCTGTTGTTATTCTCTCTATTACCAATAAGAGAAGGTGATTTGCATCTACAATCTTCATTGTAATGTTGATTGCTGATTTCAAGGTTAGAAGGAACCTCACTTTTTGCAGTGTGAACATAAAAGAAGTGCTCATAGTTATGAAGTGTGACATCATACTCTTTCTAAAACTCCATGTATTCATTCACAAACTTATCATCAGATTTCCTCATACCCTGAGGCCAAAATTGAGCAAATTTGATCTCAAACCTGTACACCATAGCATAAACTTAATCAACAAACTTCATAAACCTGTCTATTGAGATCTCCAATGTCATAGTAACCTATGAAGCCATTTCAAAATATGTGAGTTTTCTAGAAGGCTCCATAAGGTGCCTCCTTTTGGATTGGAACATGTCATCATTTCTCATTTTCGATAAAATCTTGGTATATAAAGATAACCAAAAATAATTAAATTTCTCAGTCAAACAAAATAGAATTTCCTGCCAGGAGAAGTTATTCCCACTATCCCAACCCAAAACATTCCCTAAAAACAAAGGCCAAATACTTTTTATTAAGCTACACAAAAAATCTATGCTCACATATTTCCACATTACAAATGCTACGAACCAATGCTCACCAAGGATACATTCCCTACTAAATATGACCCTGTCCCCAATAGGGGAAGTTTTGGGGATGCAAGGATAGGTAGGAAACATCCTCACCTTGTCTCTTAGTTTGCATAAAATTTGGAAATGTCTCAAGTATGGAAAATTTTTCAAGAAACACCTAGATACGTTAGAGGATGGCCAAGTAGCATCCACACTTCCCCATCTCTCGAGAATGGATAGGCATCCTCTAACATACCAAGCCACATTTCAGTTACCTTTTTTTAGAACTTACAATCTTTCACTGCCTGTTTCGTTTATGACATGCCTATCTAAGATTTACAAATAAATATAAAAAATGGTGCACCCTACCCATATACCCTTATGAGGGGCATTGCACCTCAACCCCAATGGGGGCACTGCCCCTCAACCTTGCTTGGGGCGTAACCCCAAACCCCCACCAAACAATAAGTCTAGCCAAGTAATACACCAATGATTAATCATGATCACAAGATCAACAAAACACATTACCTGTTGCAAACCTCTACATTTTCACGATCGAAGTAACAATCAATGATTATCTTGTTTCATACATTGGACAATCTATTCAATATACAAGGACCACCACAGACAAAATTGGCATGCTACAGTCACTATATTGTTGAATAAGAGTTAAGTCATGGGTGGCAAGAAATGCCACAATGTTATCATATGAATATTCGAAATTGTCTTATATTTTAAAATTTTCTCTACTTTTTAATAGTCCTCCCCTAAAAAATGGTCTTCAAAAAAACTTGTCCCCTATCTAGAAACTTGGGGGAGCATAGTTACAAACAAATGAAGACAAACCAAACTGGGATAAGACAGAACCAACAACAAGCTTGTTAACAAGTAATAGACATCTGAAAACATTATTTTGGGGGCTCAATAAGATTATGCCAGCAAGTCTTAAGGATAGATGACCATTGCTTCTCATCAATATTCAATTCCCATTTGGTTTTGACATAGGTAAGCACCTCTTGAGTTAATTAACAGCCTATATAGTTTAATGGCATTAATATTATAGAATGCAAACCAATCAACCCACTAAAACTAAAATTTATCAGAAATCTCAAAACTAAACTTGATATTAATAGGATACTCCACCTTAAACAAAGCTTTATTCAAGACAGTAAAATTTCTCCTCTGAGATTTAGGCAAAGAATATTATTTTTTGATATTGTTTCAAGTTTTCAACTGCCCTATATCAATGGTGTCTAAACTCAATAATACCTTTACCATCCCATGCCTTAGAAAACCACCCTTATAACAAAGCAAGGATTTCAGTATTCCAGTATAAAGTCAACCAGATGGATATAAAACTATAGAAATTCCTCTCTGTTGAAGGCATCACAGCCCTTAACAAGGCCTCTTACAGCCTCCAAAGCCCTCCATATGCTGCAAAAAACACTAGAACTAGAAGGCTCAACAGAAAAATTGCCAAATAAAACGTCATGTGGGTACAAGCCAGTCCACTATTTGGGTTCCTTAGAAACAAAAAGATGAATATTGTTTTTGACCAAGATTTTCCATGGTTCATTACTCAAAATGCCTAACTAATTCACTTAGTACCTACAGCCACACCTTTGGTTTTAAGGTTCTTAAGACCCAAACCACCTTAATAGCATTTGATCGGATACAAGGGTTACTGAACGTACAAGTTGAATTGTGATGGGATTTTGTTGGAAAAACAGCAGCTAGAAATTTGTCTATACAGAACTAGATGAAAGCCATTTATAAGAAAATACATTTGTTTTAAACTAAGATCTTCATATATCTTAAAAAATCAAAATCCTAGGGACATTTTAAATTTCAGACAGGCAGTTAATAATAAGCAGCATTTTCAAGAATATATAAACTTTGACCTTCCAATGGTACAACTAAATTATGTTAAAAGTTTCTTAAACTGAAACAAACTATAAGTTCTAATAATAATGCCAGCAGTTTGAGGCGACAACTATGTGATGACAAACCTGCATCCTTGTCTTTGCTAATTCAATGGGAGAACAAGTAATGCATGCCAAAGCACGTGCCATTGCTCCAGCTACCGATGGTGCATATGGTGTAAATTCAGGTGCATTTTTACGTGAAAAATCTTCAAGCCAATCTCGGAAAACGTCATAGCAAGGCATATATATTCCAACCTGATTGCAATCAATCAAATTTAATAAGCTTTCAGAAATGAAAATCAGAACATGGTAAGCACAAAAATTGATGAAACATTTAACCAAAGAATCAATATGCAACCGGATTCTTATGATGCATATTTGATTGTCCCAAAATCTATTAAATTTGGAACTGTTAGTATGCGAAATATAATCACTAGACACTTGGGATTGTATTTTACAAACAAATAGGCTATTTTAAAAAAAAGAAAAAACATGTGTTTCATCATATTTATAAGAATTGTCAAAGCATTGACATGAATTATAGCAATAATGGGATACTTAACTATTCATTGCATTCAAATAATTGACATCATGTCCAATTTAATCCTCACTAGACATAAATTTCTCAGAAAAGCATAAAAAGTTGTCACTGCAAAGAAGAGTGATCTCCTTAAAGCTAGATTTACATCATTTTGACCATAGTTGAACAACTCGCGACTCGGCTCGACTTGCCAAACCCCTGGGGAAAAAACTCGGGGAAAACTCAGGAAAAACTCGGAAAAACTCAGCAAAAAACTCGGCAACTTAAAAACACGCATAAACTTAGTAAAAAACGCATTTTTTTTGCAAAATTTAATGAGAAGATGCATTCAATGAGTCAATAAATGATAACACAAAAGAAACAAGCTGATTCTAGATATATTTAAATGCAAAGTGTCTGCAAAATCGCATCCTCATGAGGAATGCTGATGGATGGAAACAAAATAGTAAATAGTTTTTGTAAAACCAAAAGTAAATACATCACTACAAATTACAATTACTGTGAGACATGGACCACCTCTGATACCATGTGAGATTTTGCCAAGATCAAGAGGCAATGGAAAGCACAAATAAGAGAGAACAAAATATTGATAGGAATAAACTGTATTCTATCAAGAGAAAATATTGATCAACTGGATCATCAATCGATACATACAATGAATATGAGCCTGCTTGTATAGGCAAGGCTATATGGATATGTGAGCACACAAACATGACATGTGGCTCAATAAGAAACAAGGGTAGGTAGGAAATAGGTGTGGGTAGGTAGGAGAAACAATATAATATTCCACATGAGGTGGATCACCCACTAAATATGGAGTGTAACAACAAGATCACACCATAAAAGGTGGAAATTCTCCTACACACACTATCCCAATGTGGCACAAACACCCAAGTGTCTCATACCCAAACTACTATGAAATGCATTTCCTAAGTAAACTTAAGTAAAGTGTAATAATATCCAAGATGAATAATTATTTACACCAACACCCCCCCTTAAGTGCAACTTAGGGGAATGCATTAAAGTCTACAATGCAACTAAGCAATGCGAAATGGGTCCCGGCTACTAGACCATGTTAGGTACCCATGTACAAATGCAAATGAATTAAAACCAATGCAAGGAAATCTCTCACAAAGCAGGGAAAGAGAGAAAAACCCAATGGGAAAAAACCCTCCCCCAAAAGAGAGATGAAAACTAGATACAAAGAACTCTCATAGAAGTATGTGAAGGACAAAACCCCATGTGAGGAAAAAGTCCCCCCCATATGAGAGAAGAAGAAGAGAGACTAGGAAGCCCCCCCTCAATCTGGAATCTGCACCAATGATAGAAGCTCGAAGATGAATGAAGAAACTGCTCCATGAACGTTGAACAACATTCCTCCCATTAGGAAGAAACAAAACCAGAGGTGTATCCATAAAGTCTCCCCAACCATGAAGGGAAGATGAAGCAAAAATACTCATGATGAAAGGAATCTCTGAAAACTGCTCAAGTGTCCCCATGTCGATGCTGAAAGGTACCCCCTCCAAAGGTGGTAAACTGTGCCACACTGCTGAAAAAGGCACTCCAAGATCTAGTGGAGATGAATGTAGAACAATATCCAAAGACTCATATGTCTCCTCAAAAGATAAAGAGACCTCCTCCAAGTGTTGTACAAAAGTATCCACAATCATGTCAACCTCTAAAGATTGATCATGTAGAGAATGCACAAGAGGGTTAGAGTTATCCCTTGCAACAATCAAAGAAGGATCATCTTCATCAAAGAGAAGATGAATGTCATGAATGGTGTCTCCCAAATCTGCAATGTAGGAGTCCACCAACAAACCTGCAATGCCTGTCAAGTAGGCATCCCAATCAAATGAAGCTGGAAGACATGAAATATCCTGCTGCACTGATCATAAGAAGGCAAAACTGTCGCACTAGTTGCATCATCAGGTGCAATAGGTGGTGTGATATCAATAGAAGGAGATGAAATGCAAGGCTCAAGAACGGGGTCACGTGTGAGAATCCCCAAGTTCAAATGCCCAAAGTTCTCCTCAAAATCTGAATCATCAACATAGGAAGAACCAACCTTATCAATAGAACCAAAATCTGAAAAAGAGTACAACCGAGATGCATGATCAACTACCCCAGTCGCAATGATAGCTCCACTCTCCAAGTCTCTAATGATAACTGAATCAGGTGTGAACTCCACAGTTTTCTTAGTTGCCCCATGTGTGATTTGATAGATGGAAAGAAGATTATTTATCAAGTGGGGTACTATTGATGTGTATTTTGTACACGACCAAACACAGAATAAAATACCCAGAGGTACCTTATCCTCTCTTGATTAAAGTCTCCGAATGCTGAAGATGTCGCGAAAAGGATCAGTCGGGATGACTTCAAGGTTCTTTCTTGTAGGATCTCTACATGTGGATAAGCACCATTGGTCGTTGTATATGTTGTTTCTTCAAGGGGCCTTACGTACTTTCAGAGAAAGCTTGTCCACGTTACTTTCTTTCCAAATGCAGGAACAGGATTTTCTTAACACTAACAGATTTTCAAAAAAGTGTCAAAAGGTAAGGGTTTCAAAGAAGAGATACTTAAACTATTCCTAAGAATGACTCAATGAAGGCTAGACTTGATAAGATTCTACCAATTTCAGTATCGCCAAGAAATTACAACTCTACTGGAATTGATGCGATCTTCTAAGGGGATTCAATAGTTTTTCAAATCATCAAGGATACAGATACTATCATAGAGATACATATCAATACTTCCAAGAATGATTGAATTCTTAATCAATCTCAAGGTTTCCAGTTGACCACACAAGGCGTCCTTACAATCAGTAAGAAGCTAGTGGTTTGGAATATGAATCTTATCAAAGATCAAGCACAACACTTCGTCCTCCAAACTTAAAACTTAAATGCTATTTCAACTGAGAGTGATTCAAGAAGATAAACAATCATAAAGATAGCCACAAGTATTGCAATAAAACACCATAACTTCAATATTTTATTGATATCATAGCCAAATGGACAACAATTGTTCAAAATTCTTTCTTCACTGCTCAACCTTGCTACAACAACAACTTTCTAACTTTCTTCTCTTTAAGCTCTCTCTCTCTTCTCTAACTTTTCTAACTTTTCAAAATGAAATGAGTGAGGGTATATATAGCATCCTCAAATACAATGAATGGCCCGGATCAAAAGAAGATCAATGGCTGAGATTTTGACACCTAAACCCTAATTAGGGTTTGTTACAAAAAAGTCCCCATTTAGATAAACATCACTAATCCATAGCCAATAAAGAATTGGCACAAATATCGAGGAGACATAGACCAATAGGAATTAAGCTGCCACATCATCCTATAACAACTTTTCATCTAGAATTTTGTTCCCTTTCCTATGCTCTTTCATAGCATATTCAATGAATCTGGACACAATTCCCTCAATCTCAACAGTGGGAATCTCAGGAAGATTCTTCATTCGTTCTTCCAAGTGAAGGACTTGATCAAAAGTAGTGAGAAGAGTTGTCTCCCATCCAGGTTCAAGTTCTTTGGTCTTCTCAATCAGGAACATAGTAGTGTACATTTGATCTCGTTGCTTATCTGTGATGATGTTCTCCTCTTTGCAAAAGATGACCTTGACTCTCTCCTCCATCTCTTGGATGTCCACATCTGTCTCAATCTCGATTCGCCTATCAAGAATGGTACACAACACCTCAAACACCTTATCTTGAATTGGATGAATGATACCTTCAACTCGACTGCATCTGGTGTTGATGTCTTAAAAAAGGACCTCTTTCATCTGGAGCAGAGCTGACCACTGTAGGAGGTTATGGGTTCCTCCATCCATTATCTTTTCTTGTGCCAGAATCCGTCTTGGTGTTCGTCTTATCACTTGTAAGAAAGGAATGATAACATCAATAGTGTGAGTGAATGCAGCTACAGTTATCATTAGATTATGGATAATCTCAAGGACCTGGATAGATCGATGAACTGTCTTCATCATTCTTGTTGCAAATTCAACGACTACCGTGTGAGATTTATCAATCCAAGAACTCATAAGTTGAACCAAGCTCTTCACCCTTTCTGCCTCACCTATTGATTCAAGAGGGAGTTCTTGTAAAGGAGATACCGCTGGATCCTGACGTCTCAAGGGCTGATTAAGATGACTAAAATAGTTCCTCCAAGCACTGACCTCCCTCTCAAGCCTCTTATTCTTTTCCATTTCTTCTTTAAGTTTGTCTTTAAGTGCTTCAAATGAATCAGTTGCCTCTTCCATCGCTTGCTCGGAGGTAAGTGGACCAAGCTCAAAGGTTTCTAAGTCATATTCTTCTGCAAGAATCTCATCCTCATATTTATCCACCACTGGTGTAGCTACCTGCACTTTCCTGGATCCTGTCTCATCTCTAATTACCTTAGACATCTTTGTGGCCTTCTTCTTCTCCATTACCTCATGAGAATTTCCTATAAGGCTTTCCAAGTCAAACACATCTTCTTCCTCTTCAACCACGACTACCCTTGTCAGTCTCTCTTTCAGACAATCAGGAATGGCAGATCTTGTTTCCCTCACTTGTATTTCTTTAGGTAGTGGCCTATCTTCTTGAAAAGGAGATGTTGCTTCATCATCATTCTTTTCTTCGTGTTGCTCATTAGCATCAACTTGGGGAGATTGACTTGATGAATGTTGAGGTGTCTGTCCTTTCTCTTGTTTATCATTTTGTACCATGGATTCCATAGACTCATCAACTTCATATACTATCTGCCTCTGATCTTCCCCTTGACTCGCCTCCTTTTCATGCCTAGAAGATGTGCTTGGTGGGTGATCAGGGTTTGTTTTTTGCTTCTTCTTGGAAGGTTCTTTCTTCTCAGGTCCTTTCCTCTTTGAACCTTTGGAATGAGAAGTATTCTCACTCACACTTGCTTCTCCTTCTTCTGGTCTTGCCTCCAAAGTAAATGTCATTGATACATTCTGCTCCTTCAACTTTTGATGCGGTACATCCACCCATCTACGAGTGTAGGATAAAACGGGAGCCATCAAAGCCCTCAAGTCTAAAACCTCGGGCTCATTCCAATCTATCTTCACTTCTTTGTCCTCTTTCTCATAGGACGACTGGAGGTATCTACCATTATCCTGGGCTTGATCGGCTACTCTATAAACTTTGCATTTCCTGATGAGATCTAAGGGTAGCCTGGAATGCATCTTTCTTTTAACCTCTAAATCACCTGGGAGATTCATCCAAAAGTCCTCCACCTGAAACTCATGCTTGTACTTCCTACCGACTGTCTCCTCCATATAACCATGAGGGTCAAAATTCTCTCGTGAGGCAAAGGATGTGAATTAGTATAAAGATAATTCCTTCTCTGCATCTTCCGCGGCTTGAGTATTAGGACACACCTCAACTGAGTTCCCTAGTATGATGGGCACGGGAATCCCATTTCCATGCTTGTGTCTGGATGCCTTCGCATAAGCTACCAACTGTCTAGTCACCTCAAGTAGTACTATCCTATATGTTGGATATCTTGGCAACATGTAAGGTGGTGAAGGACACCCATGAACTCTGATGTATGTGAACTTTTGAAACTGGATGAACCATGTGCCATACTTCTTCACAAGCTCTTGTGCATCCAGAGACAGTCGATTGTGATATCCTCCTTGCAATATCCTAGTAATGTTCATCGTGAAGGTGTCATTGACTAACTTGTAGTCACTTCTAGGTGGATGATGCAGATGAACATAAGAATCACAAACTCTTATTTCTCAGGGTCCTCTTCCAATCACTCCTCTGTGAGGTAGCCCTGCATACTTGAAACTCCTGATCAAGGCATATATAACATATGAGCTCATGTGGAATGATTTGGTGGGTCTTAGCCTTCTCAACTGCACGTCCAAACAATTGCTAATGATTCTGGCCCACTGAAGCATTCCTTTTCCTTGGACTATCACTTGTATGAAGAAGAACATCCACTTTTCGAAGAAGAAGGCTTGAGAAGCACCTGTAACTCGATTGAGCAAAGTTATCAAGTCTCTGTATTCCTCCTGGAAGTCAATCCTATGTGGTGTATTGGGAGTCTTGTTCAGGCGAGGCCGACTTTTGAGCAACCAATTCTTATTGATGAAGTTCAAACAAGACTTAGGATCATCTTCATAGATCGACCTTGCTCCTTCTAAGCTTTTGTAGATCATGTCTTTATGGTCCGAAAGATGAAGAGCTTCGCCTATAGCTTCCTTTGAAAGGTAGGCTAAGATGTTCCCGTCTTTGGTTACAATCGTCCTTGACTGTGAGTCATAGTGGCGGGCACACTCGATCATCAGCTCATGACACTTGACTGCGGGAGGAAAACCTGCCGCCTTGATGATGCCACTCTCGATTATCCCCCTTGCAATAGGTGATGGCTTGCCAATGTAGGGGACCTCTCGAAACTTCTTCACATTGAAGTTTCCTAAGTTGGTGTCTCCGATATTATTCCACCTGGACACAATCCTGGTCTCCAATTCGTCGCTCCTCTGATCTTCCTTGATGAGGGCCTGCCGACTAGTAGATCCTCCAGCTTTGGGGGTCGTCATTTGATGCCTACACAAAAATTTTAAATTAGTCTTTAAGCATCATACCTTAAAGTATAGAATTTAAGACCTTTCAAAGGGAATGATTCCAAAACATTAATTTGAACATGACATGATAAATCCAGAAATTCTAAATTTTCAAATTAATTATGAATGAAAATTGGATTTTCAAGACTTAGACCTTTAAAAAAAATGCTATGAAAATCAAAACAAATCTTGAATAAGAACTTCAAACAATTAGATTCTTCATACCTCTTCTTGAATGCTTAACTATGAACCTTGACAAATGAAGAAAGAAGATCAGACTTTGCTGGACAAAAAAAGAAAAAATGAATTTCTGGCCCTCCTTGGATGAATTATGTCTTGATTAACCTTCAAAAGAACGTCACCTTCACTAGCCTCGAACACTTAGCAAATTCTGGAAATTTAGCCTCCAACTTGGTAAGAAATTCGCCTCCAATCTGCTAGATTTCGCTCCTCCAATCTGCTCCTCAAAATCGCATTTAGAACAATGAATGAATGATTTGCATTTTGAAACAATACTCCTCTCTTATAGAGGGCGCTCACCCTAATTGACTATGAGGCCGACCTAGTTTTTTAGCAACAAAACAAATAAAATTCCCTTTAGGAAGAGGCCGACTTGCTTGTAAAAGCAAGTAAATGCAGTTTGAGCGCTCACCTATATTTTTTAAATTTTTAAATTGATTTTAAGGCCTCCAAGGTGGATTTCATATTTATATTAAGGCTTTAAAAAATTAATTAATTCAATTGTAATGGCCTTAATTCATGCGAATTTAATTTAGACTCCCCAAATGTCTTGAATTTGGCTAATTTAGTGAAAATTGAGGAACATCAAGGTTTGATCAAGGCTTAATGAAGGCTCTTTGCTTCTTAGGCACTGAAATATCCAAAGTGATGAAGGCCTAAATTATTTCAAGACTTGTTTGAATTCTCATCTAGGCTAGTTTGCTTCATGAATCAAAATCTTCACAACCTAGGTTTGCCATCACAATTTTGCATTTTGCCTTCAACTTAGCCTAAACAAGGCGAATAATAGGTTTTTTCAAGAATTTTGCCCTGGACCCTTTGGAAGGGTCAGGAGCGATTTTTCAAATTAGGTCCTAAATACCTTGTTTATCATTTCCAAAATCTCCCGGAGGGCGAGCTTATGTTTGTTTTGACCTAATCAAAGTCTTGCATTTCAATTTTTTAGTCTTTCACATGAGGAAATTAGGTGAAAATGTGAATTTCGCCCTGGACCCTCTGGAAGGGTCAGGAGCGATTTTTACATTTTAAGCCAAAATTCACCTTAGTTTGATCATTAAACTCTTCCAAGGCAATCTCCGGGGTTCATTTCTCTCCATCACTAGGTTAGCTCATCAAACTTTGAAGGAAATATTGCATTTTTGGGAATTTCGCCCTGGACCCTTTGGAAGGGTCAGGAGCGAAATTCTCTCCTGAGCTCAAAATTCTCATTTTTTAAGGTCCAAAACCTCTTCGAGGCATTCTAAATAGGTTCTTTCCTTGTAGTCCAGGCTTAGTCTCACTCAAATCTGGAAGAAAAAGGTGAATTTAGGGTTTTTCGCCCTAGACCCTCTAGAAGGGTCAGGAGCGATTTTTCTTGTTTAGGCTTACTCCTCCATCATTTTGTCTTGAATCCACCCCTCAAGGCTAGGCAATGGTCTTCTTCATTCACTCCATCCAAGCTTGGTTTGTTCCTGCAAGGCAAAATAGGGGATTTTGAGATTTTCGCCCTGGACCCTCTAGAAGGGTCAGGAGCGAAAATCCTTCTCTGGCCTAGAATCATCATTTTTGGAACAAACATCCACTCAAAGGTGGTCTCAAGGGCAATTTCTAGCTTGGTTTAGCCTTGTCTTAGCACAAACTTGAAAGGAATGCACTGGTTTTGGATTTTTTGCTCTGGACCCTTTGGAAGGGTTAGGAGCGATTTTTAGGTTTTAGAGCAATTCCTTCATTCTTTCAACTTCAAATCATTTTCAAGGTATAGAACATCACGCCTCACTCCCATCCAAGTCATGAATAGCAAAATCTTGTCTTAAATTTGCAAGAAAAGGGAGAATTTGGAAATTTCGCTCTGGACCCTCTGGAAGGGTCAGGAGCGAATTTCCCTCTTGGCTTCAAAATTTTCATTCTTAGCAATCCAATTCCACTTCAAGGCAATTCAAAAGTCCTCTCAAACCCCTGTCTAAGCTTGGTCTGGTCCAACCTTTGGAAGAAAAGATAGGTTTTAGGATTTTCGCCGTCGACCCTCTGGAAGGGTCAGGAGCGAAAATCATGTTCTAGGCTTGATTGCTTCTTCTTGACAATTTCAATTATCTTCAAAATGCAAAACACTCTTCCTCACACCCATCCAAGCCATAAAAACTAAAAAGTTGCTTTGACCTTGCAAGGAAATAGGTGCTTTTAAGAATTTTGCTTTGGACCCTTTGGAAGGGTCAGGAGCGAAATTCACCGTTTGGCTCAATTCCTTCACTTTTTGATGATTTGTTGCAACCTCAATTCACTCCCAGGGGTAATTCTTTCTATGTTTGACCTTATCCCATACTTGGCTTAACAAAATTTGATAGCAAAAGGTGATTTTGAGAAAATTCGCTCTGGACCCTCTGGAAGGGTCAGGAGTGATTTTCACCATTTTGACCAAAAGTCTTCATTACTTCACCTTAAAACTTCTTTGCCAAGTGGGATTTCATGTTTCATCATGCTAGGAATAAAGTGTCATGCCCAAGAAAGGCTCAAAAATAGGCTTAAAAGGAATTTCGCTTTGGACCCTTGGGAAGGGTCAGGAGCGAAATTTCCTTTCCTGACCAGAATCCTTCATTTTCTTCACTTCTAAACATGCCCAAGGTTTTCAACACGCTCATTCTTCCTTTCACCATGCCTTTGACACTTCAATTTGACCAAATTGAGCAAGAAATGCCTCCTATAGAGTTTTTTGCCCTAGACCCTCTGGAAGGGTCAGGAGCGAAAATTAGGTTTTAGGCTTATTCCATGATCCTTTCAAGTTGAATTCACCTCTCAAAGGAAGAAAACACTATTCCTCTCTCATCCATGCCATAAAAACCAAAACTTGACTTGACTTTGCAAGAAAATAGGTGATTGAAGAATTTTCGCCCTGGACCCTCTGGAAGGGTCAGGAGCGAAAATTCTCCTTTTGGGCAAAATCCTTCATTTTTTCAATTTGAAACTTCTTTAGGAGGCAAAAACAAGCTATTCTTCTTCTATTCATGTCAAAAAACTTGACCTTCTTCATTGCAAACTAAGAGTTTTGGGAATTTCACCTTGGACCCTTTGGAAGGGTCAGGAGCGAAATTTCCCCCCTTGTCCAAAATTTTTCATTTACAAGCTTCCAAATCTTTAAAGGTATCAAATGGTGTACAATCTTCATTCCAAGAGACCTTGCATATCACAATTTAACCAAAGTTAGTGAAAAATAAGCTCTAATAAGATTTTTGCCTTGGACCCTCTGGAAGGGTCAGGAGCGAAATCTCCATTCCAGGCCAAATTGCTCAATCTTCACGTTTCAGACCACCTCACAAAGCAAAGTTAGATCATTTTCTAGGCTAGGAACAGGATTGCAAGTCTATCCAAAGCAAAAAAAGGATGAAATTCGCTCTGGACCCTTTGGAGGGGTCAGGAGCGAAATTCCTCTTTCAGGCATCATCTTGCTCTTCAAAAATCAATCAAATCCCTCTCCAGGCAAGAACACATCAATTTACCTCCAAACATGCCCTAGAAAGCATCACTTAGTCAAAAAAGAGGAGAAAAGGAGGTTCACAATGATTTTTTGCCCTGGACCCTTTGGAAGGGTCAGGAGCGATTTTGACATTTCCAGGCTAGATGTTACCTTGATTCGCTTCATTCTTCATCAAACTTGATCAAACCAACTCCTTCTCTTCACTGGCTCTGCTCAACCGACTAGGATAGGGAAACAAACAAGACCCTAACAAGAAAAACTCTCTTTCTATCTAGACCTGACCTGAGACCTATTCTCCCTATTCCTAACCAATCTTGACTCTCCTGAAAGGCATGCTTCATTCTGGCAATCTTGAGGCTTCAAGCAAACGACTAACAACCTCCCTAAACAAGACTAGACTTAGCTTGAAAGAAACCCTAAAACGAGCTTCCAAGGTTTAGCCCTAATCTAGCCAGCCCAGGCAAACCACTCACTCACTCAAAACCCTAAAAGCAGAGAGAAAAATAAGCAAAGAGAAAGCAAAACTTAAGGCAAAAAAAGAGGGGGTCCCCATTCTAATGGGGCGATGTGTGAAATGGTCACAACAGGTACACACAACACATCATTGAAGGAGTTATCCCCAATGGCAATAGATCCTTTCCCAATCACATCCATGTATGTATGATTGCCCATCAAAATTTGTGGCATGTGGCAAGACTCAAATGTACAAAACATAGACTGCGAAGATGCCATATGATGAGAAGCCCCTGAATCTAGAAGCCATCTCCCTGAACCATGACTTGTAGTAGCACAAAGAGCTTGTCCCTTTCCTTTATCTGTCCCAAAAGAGTGATTGTTTCCTTTATCCTTGGAAGAAGAAGCTGATGTAGACATTCTAGAAGGTAGGTTGATTCTATTCTTCTCAAGAAGATTCTTCAACTCATCATTATCCTTCTTATAACAATAATGTTCATCATGTCCTGACTTCTTGCAATATCCACAAAACAAATTGTCCTTATATGATTTCCTCTTAGGTGAGAATGGTGAATCACCTTGTTGTGGAGAGGAAGATTGTGCTCCATCTTGTTGTGGTTTAGACTTAGGTTGCTTTTTATTCTTGTCTTTTCCTTGATTACTTTGATTCCCTTTGTTAGCCACCAAAGCTTGTGACTTTGAAGATTTGAGAATCCCCATCGTGATCAACTTAGATTGCTCAAGTATCAACATCTCCATGAATGAATCAAATGAGGGAGAAGTGTATGAGGAACCTTGAGCTAACCTATGGGTGTGAAAGCTAGATACAAAGGTTGCATACTCTGAAGGAAGCTTGTCCAACAAGTTATAAACCAATTGAGCATCCTTTTTGTCAATTCCACAATCGTTTAGCTTTGCTCTTAGCTCAGTTGCTTTTGTGACAGAATCTTGGATTGTATCAAAATCCTTGGGATCCAAAGTTGTGAGTTCACTATCAAGCTTGTAGCCCTTAATCTCATCAACTTGACCATACAATTTCTTAAAAATATCCCAAGCCTCTTTAATTGTTGTACACTTATCAATGTGAAAAATGAGGTCATCTGATACATACTTTCTAAGAGTTCCAAGTGCCATAGCATTCTTAGTAAGCCATTCAATTTGAGCATTAGGATCAGCCTTAGGATCAGGTGGTGTTGTAATAGTTTCATTTACATAATGAATGAGTCATTTTTCCATTAGTTTACTCCATGCCTTAATTTTCCATGATGCATAATTATGAGGAGTTAAAAGTGGAAATTTAGGAGAACCCATAGCACCAAAATGAAAAAACACAAGATAAAGAGATGCACAATCACACAAGACACCCCCCCAAAATACTCAATCAAGAAATCCCCCCAAAATGGTGATTTTGGCATTTTATACTTAGTGTGTATACAATGGGCCACTTTCAAAACAAGGCAAAGTGGACTTCCGATTTCAATTTACAACTTCTCAAAATAAGATCTAAGAGACTTCAACAAATACTGCTAGTGATCTAAACTAAGATCCAAGCAAAATGCAAGTACCAAATATGCCAAAAATGGCCAAATACTAAAAGTACAATTTCGACTTAAAATTACTGCAAACAAATGGCAGATTATGAAAGTAGATGAAAAAATATGCACTTTCAAAAAAAACAGCACTTGAAAAAGAGTCCATATGAGCCCAAACGAGCTTTCAAAGTTGTAAAAATCGGGATTTCACGATTTCTGAAAAACCTGTATCCGAAAATTAGAAAACTCCTGCACCACTGTACAGATCACGAAATTCTACCCCAAAACAAAAAAAATTGCTCGGAAAAATGAGTCCGTATGAGTGAGATATCGCTATTTGAAAATTGTCTGCAAAATTATAATTTCTGGAAAATTTCCACCGCAGCGTCAAACTTCAAATGCCTCTAGATTTGGATTCCGAAGTCCGATTTGGATGAAACAAAAGGCAAAACTGACTTTCTTGGACCTCCTCAATCCAATGATGACCTCAGATTTGACCCATCAAGCTTCAATAAAAACCTACAATAGAAAGATCCAAAATGCAAACCCCAAATAGCATCAAATTTCTCTCAATTAGCAAACCAATGACACTCTAATGGCTCTGATACCATGTGAGACATGGACCAGCTCTGATACCATGTGAGATTTTGCCAAGATCAAAAGGCAATGGGAAGCACAAATAAGAGAGAACAAAATATTGATAGGAATAAACTGTATTCTATAAAGAGAAAATACTGATCAACTGGATCATCAATCGATACATACAATGAATATGAGTCTGCTTATATAGGCAAAGCTACATGGATATGTGAGCACACAAACATGACATGTGGCTCAATAAGAAACAAGGGTAGGTAGGAAATAGGTGTCGACAGGTAGGAGAAACAATATAATATTCTACATGAGGTGGATCACCCACTGAATGTGGAGTGTAACAACAAGATCACACCATAAAAGGTGGAAATTCTCCTGCACACACTATCCCAATGTGGCACAAACACCCAAGTGTCTCATACCCAAAGTACTATGAAATGCATTTCCTAAGTAAACTTAAGTAAAGTGTAATAATATCCAAGATGAATAATTATTTACACCAACAATTACGACTTCCTCTTCCCAACTCTAGCTAAAACTATTTACTATTCCTCTTCCTCTTCCCAGTTCTGAGGGTGAGAAAAAGAGGGGTAGAGAGATAGGTCTAGATCTTGGTGGAGATCTACAAACGCGCAATATTTGAAATTTCATCATTCATACTGATAGTTTCAAACTTTCAACTCTAAAATGTACAATACCAAGATTTCTTCAATGCTAATTATGTTGTTATATGGAGCCTAATCAAACTCGGAGGTTAAATTTTCCCTACTTCCAATAGCGCAGTTTCCCCCTATATTTTTTGATGGGGTTTTGGGGGCAGCGCCCCCATGTTGGGATCAAGGGGCATCTCCCCTTGCGGGGTCAAAGACATATTGAAATGCCACTTATACTTAAATGTTATATTTCATGTGTATATTACTATATTCTGATGAAGAGAATGAAACTGACCTGAAAAAACAAAAAATGATAATTTTTTGACATTTTTGGGCCTCTTTTTTTAGTCTAGCCGAGTTTTTTAAAGAAACTCGGCGAGTTTCTTGCAAAAACTTGGCGAGATTTTGCTGCGAGTTAAAGTCAAAAAAACTCGTAGAGCTCAAAAACTCGGCGAGTACTCTGCGAGTGTGCCATCTATGATCTTGACCATAAAACGTGATGAAGGCCACTCCCCTTACAAACCAAACACACGACAATAGATAAATAAACGGAAAATGCAAGAAAGAGACACATGCCTTCTATTACCTCAAGGAAACAAAATTACAACATTCACAAAATAACATGTTATAGCCACATGGTCTTTCTTAGTACATAAATCTGCAAGCTAGAGTCATAATCAGCACTACTAGAGCTATGTTTTGCAACCCTTGTTCACCTCTTTATTCAGCACCAATAACTGCCTTAGAATGTTCTAGAAAATGTAACTTTTCTTCTTTTTGACACCCAACAGTCCAGCGGTTCATTTTTTCACCTAGGTGGATTTTTCACCAAAACACAACTTCCAAGAGCCATAACTTTTGACTCAAACATCTGATTTGCTATTATAACATATCCTTGGAAAGCTCGCAAAGGGGTCTACAACACCAAATATATCTGAATATCTATTTGTTTGGATTTCAAAATTTTCCCGGGCTTCTAATGTCCTCAATTTTGAGTTTGAAACTTCATTGGAGAAATTTATCGGGATGAAAACTGAAATATCTTCCAAACAATGTAGGATATTGAGATGATTCTTTCACCAATCATTTTATTTTTCAATTTTGCTCCTAGGGGTCAGTTTTCATGTCCACAGAAGCCCGAGTAGGTTGACTTACTAAAAATAGCAGGTGAGTATTTTTTACCATTTCAAGCTTTTGACTGTCCTAGACCTTGTATGTGTCATCATGGGCTCCAAAACAACCAAAGAAAACTACAAAACAAAAGGAAAATACAATATTTTTTGGGTGATGCAAGATTGTCCTTACACCACCAGATGCTCCTGCATCAAAAAGGAATTGAAACATGACCAACAATTGCCCATAATTTTTTCCCTTCTTGATCATCCATGTCTATTAGCAGTGCCCCACAGAAACTATTAGATCTTATTGTTTTGCATTCCCCTAAGATATGTAAAAATGTTAGTTATTGTTCATATAGAAAAATCCAAGAAAGCTCAAAAAAATACTATCCAAGACAAGCACATCTTGATTGGTGACACGGGAGAAGACATATCCACTCCAATACTTCTTAAAGGCAATTCAAGTTTTCAAATTGCTTTGCAGCATGAACAACAACAATTGTTCTTCACAACTAGGTCCCAAGTTCAATAAATAAAACCAGGAGGATTTTGTCTAACCCTATCATAAAATAGCAATGAAATTGCTTTGCATTCTTCTCTCTTTGGTTTTTTAAAACAATCTCTTGAGCCTGCAATTACAATTTTAACATGCAAATGTGAAGAAGAGCCTTGCAGAGATTTAGATAAAAGGAATTATCAGATCTTGACAATATTTTGTTGCAATTCAATGCCCTATTACTTCTCCAATTATTTATTTTTTATTTTATTTGTCAATCATTTTGTAAGTGATACCTCTCATGCTAGGCATTTTCAGATAAAAAAGGAGTTGACCTATCTGTCAGCTAAGTGATGGAAAGGTCTAGAATAGGAGGTCGCCAAACCCTAGGCATTCCCCAGATGTTCATATTCTCTTTCATGCTTGCAAAATTTTCTTACAACCATTGAACCATGGATTCTAAACATATCCGCACACATCAAACAAAATTTAAAGACCTTGGATGCTTAGATGTGTGTGGCTGTTAAAATTATGAACCTAAAGAATGTTTACCATCACCACATAGCTATATCCATCCCTGGATAATGCTGTGCCTTTTCACAAATGGGAGTGATACCAAGGCCACCACAACTTAAAAGTACTGTCCATAAGTTCCCTGTCATGAGATGTATCTCTTTGTTCCCCCACTTGCTTCCCTCATACATGTTGTATTGGTAGTGTTTCTAATTTGTTGAAACTAGATAAGGTAAGATACAAATAGGGTGAAAAAAGTCCCCAGATACTAAAACCATGTAAACAAGTCCCACTCCATTAAAAAAGAGATTCCTTGGAACACTAAACCTCATATTTTTCATCTTAATTATGGAGCACCCATCTCCTTCAATTAACTAGTAAGATATACAGAATAAGGGAGGAGTTCATTTTGTTTAAAGAAATGAGGAACAAAGAGCATTAAAAGATTTCTAGTCAAGATTAATCGGCATACATGCTCTTGTTTACCTTAAATGGAACACACAATACCATATGTTTGTAGATGCTTCACAATATTCAATATATATCATAGAGTTTCATGTATACAAGAGATGGCTAGTTTCCATTTGTTGGCGGTAATATTGTAAGTACCGAATAAACAGTAATTAATTAGGAAGTACTTTGTTAGTAATGTAATCGAGGGTTGGTAGTTATGAGTGTGATGGTTGTCCCTCGCACCCCCTCAGTACCTTTATATACCATGTTTAATGTAACTTGTCAGCATCCCGATTATGAATGGAAATGGTATCTTTTTTGTTGGCTTAATATTATTATCTGGTATCTATGGCATTACTGTTTCTCGTTAAGTATTCTGTCTATATGTCTTAAACTATTCGCCTAGAGGGTAAACATTTGATGCCATTGCCGAATTAAACTTGGAATGATGGGAACATACTACATGGCAAGACGATAATGGGGCAACCAGTGAGCGAGGGGACCAGTAGCAATCCCGAGGAAGAGCCGACGAAGTTGTTCGAAGGAGAGGGAGCACTGACAAGGGATTTCACCTGCATCCTACAGGCGACCATTGAAACTTACGTATGGAGGGAGGCCATGACCGAGGATGTCCCTGAGAGCGCAGTGTGGAGTGCCCTTGGCATAAGTCCGGTCGTAAATCGGTTGATGAACAACTTGCCTAGCTTGTTGGCTTAGGCGTTCCTTGTTCTCCAAACTCGCCGAGAAGAAACCTACCGCGAGACCCGTCGACAACAAATTTTGCAGCAATTTGAAGAAAGGAGTCGACGAGAGGAGGAACATGATGAAAGTCGTCGACGAACCTTCAACCCCACAGAAAGAAGGAATTGATGCTCGTGACGCTAAATAAGGATAGAAACTGTGTGTCGAAGGAGGAAGAAGACGCGCACGAGGCAGTCACAAGGACGCTGAGGTTAGAACAACAAGCAGAACGTTGGCGACGACTGAAGAAACTTGTTGAAGAAAGCACAACTGGCAATGATGGCTTGGGTGCTGAGGGCCAAGTTTCCGTACTAATAGAAACCGCCAGAAAGCGGTTGGGAGACCTTTAACTGACATTGGAAGAGATTGGTGACGAAAGTATGGTAGAGTCGTACACGCCATACAGAGTTGCCGAGACCAGGAGGGAAGAGGAGACAGAGACTGAGAACAGAGAGGAGGAGGATACCAGTGCGACGGAAGGTGTCGGGAGGACACAAGGTCACGGTAGTAGAAGCAATCTGTTAGGTTCAGGCTCATCACACCCTGTTAGTTAGAGCAACTTGGTGGGACCCAATGTACCAAATCTCGGCGGAGTACCTTCTGGAGGACCAGTTCCTGGAGGGTCAAGTTCAAGTTCCAGAGGGCAGACTGGGCTGCCGCCAAGGAATGTGATGGCGAATCGGCAAAAATTGCCTAAGTTCAATGGAGACGGGAAAGAAGACCCGGTACGGCATTGTTGTACATGTGAAACAATCTGGTCGGCCAATGGCGTGACCGACAGGGCGGAATGGGTGGTGCAATTCCCCGCCACCCTACGAGGGGTAGCCATCGATTGGTACTCAGATGCTGATAAAACAAAGCTGGCAACTTGGGATGAATTACATAAAGCCTTCGAAACAGAGTTTCGACTTCTCAGAGATGACATTGAAATCGTGGCAGAAATCTTGAGTACCAAGCAAGGGAAAAGCGAGACCATCTAAGCATATAGTCGGCACCTGAAGGAATTGCTAGGAAAAAATGGACAACCAACCTGGTGATGGATTAAAAAAATGGTGGTTTGTGGAGGGTTTGAAATCGTCCCTCAAGAGGAAAATGAAAATTGTACCACCCACCTCCTACGAAGATGCCTATAACCAGGCAATGGACCTGGAAAGTGAAGGCAAGACATCCAGGAAGAAGAAAGACAAATCCTCTGGGGAGGAGGACTCCTCCGAGGGTAGTAGCAGCGATGAGGGCTCGAGCAAGAAGGTGAAAGCCCTCCAAAAGGATATGCATCGCATGATGAAGGAGTTCAAAAGTATGAAGGGAAGCACCAGCAAGAATGAGGAAGTGTGGTGCGCGTAAGAGGAAGGTCATACAAAAGGCTCCTGTCCTAAAAAGGCCTTCTGCGACATTTGCCAAGTGTTGGGACACTCCACCAAAGAATGTCCCTACAACATGAAGACACGAGGGAATCAGGTGCTCTTCATCCAGGAGCAGTCGTCACCCTCCACTACAACAGGCACATGCCAGCCTCAAGCCAACACCATAGCATCATCTAGCGGTTATAGAGGTAACCGAAGGAGAGGAAGAGGCAACAATAATAATAACAATAACAGGAGTCGAATGCAGTATGATGCTAAAGGACGACCGATGATTCAATGTCGAGCCTGCAAACAGTGGGGACACTTTGTGCGAGATTGCCAGAAAGAGGAAACACCCCAGAACTTGTGCAGATGGTGTGGTCCTGGAGACCACAATGACACAAATTGCCCCAAGCCAGGGGTTAATCTTCTCGATATTGAGAAAACTGGTGATAAAGAAGTGCTAGCAATCACCCGTGCTCATACCAAGAAGGCCACTTCTCCCAACCCCCGTACGGAGAAGGAGAGATTACGGGAGGCAAAGGCCGACATTGAGCGGGAGATGACGGTAGAATGACAAAAAAATGCAGGGGTGGTGAGTACCTCATCCCGTATTGAAGCAGAAAAGAACATCATTGGGCAAGTCTTGCAGATGGAGGTACCAATAAGGGTGAAGGACCTTCTAGACACAATGCCACAACTGAGGACCACCATTCTTAGTACCGTACAAAGCACCGCACACACACCTTCAGGTGTGACCCAGACGGAAGTCCCGGTCAACCCTTTGGTTGATCCAATGTTGTCGGCCTTAAATAGAGGTCGACATCCTGCAGTAGCGGAAATAGGAATCCTCAAGACTATCCTCAAGGACACCATCGTGGACGAAGGATCTGGGGTGAATGTGCTGTCGGAGGATACATGGAAGAAGCTCGGGAAGCCAACACTATGGCCACCCACATTCAATTTGGTGGGAGCAAACTAGCACGATATCAAGCCACTCGGCACCCTGATGGCCCAGCCCGTGACCATTGGCACACAACCCTTCTTACTGTATTTTGTGGTAATCCCACTTAAAAAGAAGGGCTATGACGCCATTTTAGGGAGAGGGTGGTTGGTCAAAGCAAAAGTGAATCACAATTGGAAGAAGAACAACCTCTCCATGGAGAAAGGGGGGCGGAAGTACGTTATTGATCTAAGGACCAAGGTCGTCAGCGAGGAGCTTGCATCATCTGACTCCAACTCAGAGGACTCAAACAGATGGGAGTGGGATTCCTATGAAGGCAAGGACGAGATGGAACCAAATAATGAAGGAGTGCTTGAACTCGAGGGTTGTTCAGAAGACGATATTTGCTCATTGAATAGACTATTCCATTGGCAGATGGAGGATTATGAGTTGTTCCAATGCAACATGCTCCAAATAGAGGAGTCGGAGGAGAAAGTTGTGTTTCCACTTGAGTATGGAGAATACAGAGAAGGGGAGGCCCGAGTGGATGAAGCTCCAGCGCATCAGTTTGAGAAGGATCAACCTATCAAGTATGAGGAGTCCAAGTTAAAGGTGACCAATCTAGGAACAGAGGAAGCCCCTAAAAACATATTGGTCGGGGACGATTGGGATCCTGTGTTGAAGGCAGCAGCGTTCAAAATCCTTTTGGAGTATAAGGATGTTTTTGCCTGGACATATAAAGATCTAAAAGGAGTGCCCCCTGAGATGTGTGTACATCGCATTCAACTGGTACCTGGAGCCTAGACGGTGCAGAAGAGGCCATGCCGGATGAACAGAAACTATGCCGCAAGAGTGAATGAAGAAATAGAAAAAATGCTAGACATTGGCATCATTTTTCGGGTCCGGACCAGTGAATGGGTGTCTCCGATTGTTATTTCCTTAGAGAAAGAGGCTAATCAAATCCGGATCTGCGTCGACTTTCGGTGCCTGAATGCAGTCACCATAAAGGACCCTTTTCCTATTTCTTTCACATATAGCATACTGGAAGAGGTAGCCGGCCACGAAATGTATTCCTTCATGGACGAGTTTTCAGGATACAATCAGATATCCATCGCCGAGGAGGATAAGCTCAAGACCACCTTCGTGGTGGAGGAGGGGTGTACGCATATAACCAGATGCCATTCAGTCTATGCAACGTGCCTGCAACTTTTCAAAGGATCATCCTGCACATCTTTGATAAGATGTCTGTAGGAAACTTTAAGGCTTTCCTCGCCGATTGGTCAATTTACAACGGGTAGGACACACATCTGGTAGCCCTAGGGAATGCATGGAGAGATGTCGGAGGGCAAGGTTGGAACTCAACCCTAAGAAGTGCAGATTTATGGTGCCGCAAGGCAAATTGCTGGGGCACATTGTTTGTAAAGCAGGGCTAAAAACAGACCCTGATAAGATTCGGGTGATCGTGGAGATGGAGTCACCCACAGATGTCACAGGGGTAAAATCCTTCTTGGGTCACATTGGTTACTATAGAAGGTTTATAAAGAATTTTGCTGATATATCCTACCCCTTGGATAAACTAACTCGGAAGGGTGAGTTGTACACGTGGGGGACTTCAGAAGGCGAAGCGTTTGAAGAGTTGAAGACCAGGCTGGTGGCGGCCCCCAACCTCGCATATCCGAATTGGGACAGGGAGTTCCATGTCCACGTAGATGCATCTAATTTCGCAATTGGTGCCACATTAGCTCAAGTGGGTGACCATGGATTGGACCATCCAATCTACTTTGCGAGTAGATTACTGTCTAAGGCCGAAAAGAATTACAGCACAACGGAGCGAGAAGCCCTAGGAATGGTCTATGCTATGCAAAAATTCAAACATTATCTTCTGGCGACGCCGTTCACGTTTTACGTGGATCACGGATCACCAGGCGCTTATGTATCTGGTCAATAAACCAATCATTTAGGGAAGGATCAGCAGATGGCTACTCCTGCTGCAGGAGTTTACATTTACCATTATTGTAAGACCAGGTAAAAGCCATGTGATAACTGACCAATTATCCTGGATAAGGCTGGGAGAGCCGCCAGAGGAGGTTAATGATGAATTTTCGGATGCTCAACTGTTCAAGATCGCAGTGTTGCCATCATGGTATACTGTCATCGGTGAATATCTCTCCACCTCCGTGTTCCCGCAAGGTATGCCACCTAGAGAATGAAGGAAACTAATGTTGAGAAGCGGCACATTTTAGTTGATTAATGGAATGTTGTATAAAATGGGGCCCGGCTAGGTGTTGCGTCGGTGTGTGATTGAGGAAGAAGTGCCAAGCGTTCTGAGGGAGGCACATGAGGGGCCCGCGGGAGGCCATAAGGGACTCGACACTACGGCAAAGAAGGTGCTACTGGTGGGCCTATGGTGGCCCACATTGTATAATGATGCCAGAGAATGGGTAGTAGGTTGTGATACGTGCCAGAGAGCTGGGAAGCTGCTGAAGAGGGATTTCATGCCCCTCAACCCTTCGCATGCTCAGGAACTATTCAAGCGTTGAGAGCTGGATTTTATTGGGCCACTCAAGGCCAGTCATGCCAGGAGGTGATGCTACATTGTGGTAGCCACAAAATATTTAACCAAATGGGTTGAAGCGCAGACCCTGCCGGATAACTCGTGTTATCGGGAAAAAGTGTATAGTTAGTAATGTTAATTATCAATAGTTAGTTAGCCGACGGGTAGGTAGTTGGAGTCGCGACGGTTGGGTCGCACCCCTTCGGCAGTCATATATTGTATCACCTTCGGGTGTTGAGACATGTATTGTGAACGACGGATATAATATGAACATCCTTTGACATTAATGGAAAGCTTATTCTGGTACTTCTTTTATATTTGCATTGTACATTGCTGTTCAATTTCTATATTCTTCCTGTTTACCCAGTGAGGTAAACATTTGGCGCCGTTGCCTACACGAACTCAGGAACGGAAGACACGGATGGCGCACAGACACAAGGGGCCTACCCGTTGGTGAAGTAAACCCGGAGAATCGACAACAACAAATTTTACGAGAATTTCATGAGCGCCAGGATGACGGACGTAGGGAAGACCGACGAAGGACAAATAATCCTTAAATTGTGAAAGGAGAGAAATAAAGAACACTGTTAGAAGCAGAAGAATTATGTTGATTGTATACAAAAGAGTGAATTAATAAAGACGTGTTGTGTTTTGATTTATGTGTTGAGAAACATGAAATTGTGCCACAATTAATGCCCAATTTACTGAATAAAGACAGAAATAAGAAATTAGAAACCAACGAGTGGGAGGCTGCGCAGAAGGCTTTGATTCTGGAACAACGTGTAGAACGTAGACGGAGGCTGAGGCAACTTGCCGAAGGACGACCTGCCGAAGGGTTGCCCGAAGGGAACCAAGGAGGTGTCACGGAAGGTGCAGAAGCCGAGGGGAATTTCTACGTGTCGCCAGACTACGGTAGAGCGAGAAGCCTTGAAGAGTTTCTGGAGGAAACTAGGTTACGGAGAGAACTAGTTGAAGAGACTCGAGATCGGTTCAAAAACTTATCTCTCACGCCACAAAGGGAGGATCACCGAAGGAAGCCGGGCACGGGTGACGACGAAGTGCCACAAAGGGAGGATCACCGAAGGGAGCCTGGCACGGGTGACGACGAAGGGGAAGTTAACCGCACGGTAGGTATAAGGCAGAACACCGTACCTTTGGTCACCACCACAGGAGGCATCAGCGGCATCAGAGGGAGCAGCACTGGAGGGCAGACACAGCCACAACCACCTCCAAGTAGACGATTTCCATCAATGGCGACCAAACAGAAGTTACCCAAATTCAACGGGGATAGCAAAGATGATCCCGCACGGCATTGCCGTACATGCGAAACCATCTGGACAGCCAACGGGGTGACTGACCAGGATGAATGGATGAAGCAGTTCCCCGCCACACTGAGAGGAGTGGCTATTGACTGGTACGCAGACTTGGATAAAACCAGTGTAACTACATGGGATGAATTGAAGAAGGCATTCGAGAAGGAATTCCGGCTTCTCCGGGATGATAACGAGATAGTTTCCGAAATCTACGGAACAAAGCAAGGAAAGAAGGAGACTGTACGGGCGTACGGGCGCCGACTAAAAGAGTTAGTTGGGAAAATGGAAAGCCAACCGGCCGATGGCTTGAAGAAGAGGTGGTTTGTCGAGGGTTTGAACCCTAAGCTACGACGGAAGATGAAAATTGTGCCTCCAACATCCTACGACGACGCATACAACCGGGCCATGGACCTGGAAAGTGAAAATAAGACGGCCAAAAAGAAGAAGAATAGATCTTCATCATCATCTGAAGATGATGACACATCGGAAGAAGAGAGTAGTAGTGACGAGAAGCCGAGGAAGAAAGTCACAGCCCTTCAAAAAGATATGGAAAGGATGTTAAAAGAATTTAAGACAATGAAGGGGACTACAAGTAAGGACGATGAACTATGGTGCACGGAGTGTAAGGAGAGCGGCCACACGAAAGGTGCCTGTCCCAAGAAGGCATTCTGCGACATCTGCCAGATTATGGGGCATTCTACGAAGGAATGTCCATACAATCTGAAGGCACGTAACCAGCAAGTGCTCTTTGCGCAGGAGCAGCCATCCACATCGGAGGCAAACAATAATGCATCATCTGGAGGATACCGGGACAACAGACGCGGCAGTGGAAGGAATAGCAACAATACCAATAACGGAAGCCGTCTCCAGTATGACGCCAAGGGCCGGCCAATTATCCAATGTAGGGCCTGTAATCAGTGGGGGCACTTCGCCCATGATTGCACGAAGGAAGCCACCCCTCAGCACCTCTGCCGTTGGTGTGGGCCAGGCGACCATGAGGACGCAAATTGCCCGCAGGCAGGGGTGAATCTCCTCAACATTGAGAAGGCTGAGAAGACTGGTGAGAAAGAAGTACTGGCGATCACCCGCGCCCAGACGAAAAAAGCCACTTATCCCGACCCCCGTACGGAGAAGGAGAGATTACGGGAGGCAAAGGCCAATATTGAACGTGAGATGACAACCGAACGACGGGACAACGAGGTGGTGAGTACATCATTCCGTACGGAAGTGGAAAATAACATCATTGGGCAAATATTGCAGATGGAGGTGCCGATAAAGGTAAAAGACCTTCTAGACTATATGCCACAATTGAGGACTGCCATCCTCACCAATGTGCAAAGCACCGCATTGTCGAGTGCACCACAGGTAGGGGTTCCCGCCACCGCTACGAAGAGTACACCACAGGTGGAGGTTTCCGTCAGCCCTTCGACTGACCCGATGTTACTAGCCTTGAGCAGTGGTAGACGCCCAGCTGTGGTAGAAATGGGTATCTGTGGGACCATTCTGAAGGACACCATTGTGGACGGTGGATCTGGGGTGAATGTACTACCAGAAGAAACATGGAAGCGGCTGGGGAAGCCCACCCTGTGGCCACCCACATTCAACCTGGTGGGAGCGGACCAACACGGCATTAAGCCACTCGGCCTGTTGATGGCCCAGCAAGTGACAATTGGTACGCAACCATTCTTGTTAGATTTTGTGGTCATTCCCTCGAAGAAGAAAGGCTATGACGCCATCCTGGGGAGAGTGTGGTTGATCAACGCAAGGGTAAACCACAACTGGAAGAAAAATACACTTTCCATGGAGAAGGGAGGGCGAAAATATACCATTGACCTACACACCCAAAATGTCGGTGAAGAGCTCGCCTCTTCCGACTCGGAGGACTCTAATAAAGGGGAAGGGGGTCCCGATGAAAGTAAGGGCAAGAACGCGATGGAGCCGAACAGTGAAGGGGTGCTAGAATTGGAGGGATGTTCTGAAGATGAGAGATGCTCACTTAACGGGCTCTTCCATTGGCAGATGGAAGATTACGAAATGTTCCAAAGCTACAGGCTCGAAGTAGAGGAACCAGAGCAACCAACAGAGGTGTACCTGCCGGAATACAAAGAATATTGGAAGGGAGACGCCCCAAACCCTGGCGACGTAAATAATCCGAAGAGTGTCGGCACCGATTGGAACCCTGTGTGGAAGGCCGCAGCCTTCAAAATCTTTATTATCCTTCTTCTTCTTATGTACGGGAAGGAGGTCGTGGTCCCTGTAGAATTTGTGGTTCCAGGTCTTTCAATGACCAGTGAAAATAGATTGGCCACCAACGGGTACAAATTGAAACCTTACCACGCGAAGCGCGCAGGGGACCCGAGAGGCCAGACAGACACTCGAGAGTCCGGAGGGGGACCCGAGAGGATGGAAGGAGACTCGAGAGGCCGGGCAGGCGACTCGCCAGGTATAGGACCAAAACTGGAGACTGTCGAGCGAGGAAAACCGAGAAGGATGAAGGGCAATCCCAGAGACACGGGACCCGAACAGACGACTTTCTAAGACATCTAAATTAGGAGAGGAGGAAAAAAAAAACGTACGGTCGTATGACAGGTGACCGTATAGTCAAAAAAAAAAAAAAAAAAAAAAAAAAGAAAGAAAAACGAAGGAAAAGAGACCACCGTACGGTGGCACCACCAACGATGGACACCACCGTGCGGTGGCACCACCGAAGGTGGACACCACCGTGCGGTGGCACCACCGAAGGTGGAACCCACCGTGCGGTGGCACCACCGAAGGTGGAACCCACCGTGCGGTGGCACCACCGAAGGTGGAACCCACCGTGCGGTGGCACCACCGAAGGTGGAGCCCATCGTGCGGTGGAAGCCGCGAAGGGCCGCATGGGCATAAAGCCGCCTACCGAAGGGAAAACCGCCGAAGGAGATAAAAAGCTACCGAAGGGAAAGCCGCACATGCCGAAGGAAGAAAAGCAGCCGAAGGGAAGACAATCACCGCACAAATGCAGAAAGAACCAATTACACCGCACGAAGTAGGGAAGTCACCGCACGATTGGAGGTGGTATGGCGGGACATTACAGTGCCTAAAAAAAAAAAAAAAAACGACGACGGATTGAAAAATGATTCGATGACATCTGGAGCCTGGACACTGAAAATATTGGAGTGTAGAAGAAGGGTTTTTGACATCATAAAATATCACAGAAATGCAGTGCGCCATGGACTTTCATGGGGTTCTGAAGGTTGTAAATTGGTGTTGGCGGCGGGGGCGCTGCCCCTCGACCCCGCCCTGTACTGCGACAGGGAGCGCACCTGGGGCGCTGCCCCAGGACCCCGCGAGGGGCGCTGCCCCTCGACCCCGCTGGGGCGCTGCCCCAGACCCCGCGGGGGCGCTGCCCCTCGACCCCGCTGGGGGCGTTGCCCCCAGACCCCCAGTTTATTTTGGAGCTATAGAATACCACGGGAAGTGTTGTGCTTGTCCGTACTGTGAGAAGGAAGCCTGCAGCTAAGCATTGGCGGGAATGCCATAAGCCGTAGAGGGAGACGGATTTGGAGGTTGGGAACAAACAGAGTTTGAGGGAAGGCATTGCAGGTCCGCACAGTTGTATGACACCAGGGAGTTATTCAGTTCAGTTTTTAGCCTTTGGGGAGTGTGATGGAGGATTTGAGGTGTCTCCTAGCATTTGTGCCAGCGGATTGTGGTCACCTCCAGGCATGACTGGTATGCTTTGAGGAACTCGGAGGATGTCTCGGCGGGACGTGAGGTTGCCGTGGTGGATGCATAGAGGGCTCGGGAGGAGCTGACCACCAGGTTGGAGGCAATAGTCGCGTGAGACCTAGTTCAGCGTACCCAGGAGTTGGATGCCGGGAGAGCAGCACGGGTGGCTATCGAGGACAAATTGGCTAGGGAGACCATATCAATTGAGTAGCAGTGGGTGGAAGCTGAGACTGAAAAACGTGTTTTGCAGACAAGTTTGGGTTAGGCACAGGAGGATTGTGATGGCCAAGGAAGCCATATTGGTGAAATCCGCACTTGAGCATTGGCTGGTAGCAGAAAAGGTTTTCAGGCGAGGACGCAGCAAGTGTATAAGATCTGGGCCCGACTAGCGTCAGTAGTTCCTGCCATTCATCTCTATTTTGTATTAAGTCGTCGGAGTCGACTTCTTTTCTTGGGGGGGATGATGTTATCGGGAAAAAGTGTATAGTTAGTAATGTTAATTATCAATAGTTAGTTAGCCGACGGGTAGGTAGTTGGAGTCGCGACGGTTGGGTCGCACCCCTTCGGCAGTCATATATTGTATCACCTTCGGGTGTTGAGACATGTATTGTGAACGACGGATATAATATGAACATCCTTTGACATTAATGGAAAGCTTATTCTGGTACTTCTTTTATATTTGCATTGTACATTGCTGTTCAATTTCTATATTCTTCCTGTTTACCCAGTGAGGTAAACAACTCGACCATAAGTACGACAAGATTCATTTATGAACAAATCATTACACGGTATGGCATCCCCATACAGTTGACTAGCGATCGGGGTGGACATTTTGTGAACCATGTCATCAAGCTCCTCACTACTGAATTCAAAAAATTTTCATTCATTGTCCAGCCCTTATTACCCCCGCGCCAATGGGCAGGCGGAGGCTACCAACAAGATTCTTGTTGGAGTGATTTACAAGTCCTGCAGTGTTGAGGGAGAAGATTGGGAAGAAAAATTACCTTCAGTTTTGTGGGCCTATTGCACCACCGACAAGGTGACCACAGGACAAACTCCATTCCAACTGATGTACAGGCGGGAAGTTGTTGTGTCAGCCGAGTTTATAGTGCCCAGCCTCCGTATTGCAATCGAAAACAGATTGGGGGATATGGAGAGCCTGAGAGAGAGGTTGTATGTCTTGAACAAGTTCGATGAGAAAAGAATGATGGCCCAGTGGGCTACGGAGGCAACCCAACAAAGGAGGAAGTTGTGGCACGACAAGCACTTAAAACGAATGAGATTCGCTCCGGGTCAACTGGTACTGAAATATAATGGGCGTAATGAGATTAAACCGGGCAAATTCAAGGTAAGATGATTAGGACCATATCAAGTTCGAGAGGTGGCCAAGAACGAGTAAGTCAAGTTGTGGACACTGGATGGACGGGAGGTTGCAGGCAGCATTAATGGGTCGAAATTAAAACCATATCATGAGTAGAGGTGATTGACTGACCTTGAATCCTCCCGTAGAGGTACTTGAGATTTTATTTAAAAAAATTAAAAACATTAGAAGGTACGTAATTATTGTACGGTGCAAGTCGCCAAAAGGAATAAGTGGTCGTATGGTATATATACACCGTACGACCGAAAGGAGAGCATTTGGCATTAAACCAGCCGTACGACAAGGGAAGGAGAGCATTCGTCATTGAAACCAACCGTATGACAGGGGGAAGAATATCGATGCATGGTATACATTCCACGTGCGACGAGAAAGAAAAAAGATTTGTACGGTCTATACCCCCTGAAACGGTGGTCGTACGGTATAAAGAGTTGTTTGTACGATATAGGGGGAGTGCTACGGTTGCCACAGAATCACTGCCCTTGTAGAGGAAAAACAACAAATACTGTACAACGTACGGCAGGGCATCTGGAGAGACACAACCGCTATTGTACGGTATACAACAAATACCATACAACGGGCATTTGGAGGGACACAACCACCATCGTACAGTCTCTACGATACCGTACAGCGAGGGAAGGCATTTAAAGACGGAGCCATACAACAGAAAGGAGAGGGTAAACAATAAAGTCGGCGCCAGTAGGAATTTGCTAACGAGCGGAAATGCTTGGTCATCCGAGGAAGGGTCCCATGTTTGGAGTAAGCACGTGCAGAATTTCGTTACCCTAACCCTATTTTTTAATATTTAAAGGGCACAAAAGACAAAAGTAAAATCATTTAATGGACCCCAGCGGTGGAAAGAATTGGCAAAGACAGTTGCGGCAGTTCCCTGCTACAGTGTCGTCAACCTTTGCCAACAAGAAAGCTATTCGTATTCTACCTTCCAGTGTGAAAGTCAGGGGCGGCATGGCTGACAGCAGTGAAAGCAAAGGTAAAAAGGTGCAACCCAAAGTGCAGCAGCAGATGGCAGCGAAGAATTATGTGACCATGGACACCATTACCTTTGAGGGTTTGAGTGGAGCAGATTGTAGGAAATGGTGGAACGAGACATGATGATCCTGTGAAGGCACAACTACTACATGCACAGGTACAGTGGGCCATCCAGATGCCCATCTTTTGCATTAAGGATTTTGAGGTTGTGTTGTGGGCCATGATTGATGCCTATGACCCACACAGGCGACAGTTCGTATTTGATTATGAGCACCACCAAGTTACGATGTCCTTCGCTTCCACAGAGTTTACGAGGGTTTTTTGTATTCCAGGAGCGCAGGGAAAGAAAGTGGATAAGGGGCAGAAATATATCCCCAGATTTAAAGGATAAACTCCTCTAGTTGATGTGTCGCAATGGCCTCACACAAGATGAACTGGATAGTCTCCAGCATGCCAGCAACAGAAGAGGTCTGTAATGTCCCCACTTTGAAACATAATTTAATGATAAAATTGAAATTAAAAAAAATATATATTTTTATACATAAATATATATATAAAATAATAATATAAATAAATAAATAATATTAATTGTTGTTAATAATGACATAATAATATTCACTAATTATTATTAATAAATAATATCCATTGATCAGTATTCAGTAAATTATTACTAATTCACATTAATAATAAAATATTATTCATTAAATAAGGATATTAATGGATTAATGTTGGGAATAATGTTAATCGATTATTTAAGGGGGCGGTAACTTTTAATGGCATCGAGTGATGGAGAGCGGTGACTCCTTGAAAAGTCACCGCCCTCCAAACCTTCCCCAACAGCCACGACTTCCTATGGCAGACGTGGGAGGAGGATGAATGAGGGAGTCGAGGATGATTCAAACATGGATGGAAGAAAAGTGGAAACTACACCCACCTCCACGCACAGATCTAGTAAACAACTTGTATGAGGCAAAGCGATAGCAAGGAAGATAATGTTAGCAAGACGATAAGAATCATTAAATGACAATTTAGTTAAACAGAGACTAAGCGGATAACATCCCTCAACCAATCATATTCATTCAACTAATTAATGATTAGTAACAACATAAGAATAATCGATATTGATTATAATAATCTATATCATTACCGATGGAATTAATATCAATGAAGAGGCATGATATTATATCCTGGTTAAGTTACGAGGAGGCATCAACGATTACAAGTGTGGATTATAGTGAAAGAATGCAAAGTCGAATTGAGGACCAAAATAATAATGAAGGAAATGATTAATAGTTGTTATGAAGAATGGCAAGTTTGAAGGGACATGGGACGTGTCTCTACTAAGTGACTTATCATTTCAGAATGCAAATATAATAAGACATTCTCATCATTCATTAAAGGCATGGAAGATTGTTTGTTTAATAGGCATAGCACCATTATTTTCATACTACAAAGGAACAAACAGACACGGTAATTAATTATCATCACTATAGGTGACAAGAAGAACACCGATGGCATAAGTATACAGTCATATCAGAATGTGATGTTCCCTATGTCGTACGGTGCCTACAGACACTACTCGTACGGTGATGACCATACGTGTGCTCCTTGTGATGTTCGTACTCCTCCACGTATGGTGATGACCATACCGTTTACCCTCCCTGACCGTACGGTGAGTATTGGGTGAGTGTACGGTAGATGTTGTTCGGCCATACGGGGTGTACGTAGTGGCCGTACAGTGGGTGAATACCCGTCGAGTTCCACCCTCAGAGCCCTCTGGATACTTTGTCAGTTTGATGTTGCACAGAGGCGTGGAATGAATTATTGTATGCCAGACACGAGACCTAAATGAAGCTTCGCACAAACAAAGAGAAATTATATTGATAAGATTCGCACAACAGATTACACACTCCAAACAGAAGCAGGATAGGGTGGGGGATGAATCCCACCGAAACTGCGGATACCAAGTAGGGAGGGTCTTTCACCTCCGAAATGGTGGATAACAGAACTCCGATAGGAATTCGCACAACAAAGAAAAATACCAAATTCGCCTACCTACAATAATGACTAACTCGGCCATAAATATGGGCTCCGGGAAAGTTCCCGAAGGGTTACAAATAGGTTGATACAAACATAACTTAACTAATAAAATAAAAAGGTGCCCGACGGATTTAATTATTAAATTTAGGGCCATACAATAATTAGTATTATTTAATTATATCGGGGACATTACAAATCCTTGCTGCCTAAAGATTGCTTGCCCTCAAGCAATCCATCATCAAATGGTTTACCCACTGCAGAGATCCAGGGTCCCAAACCAAGCGCGGACACCGATAGCCATATCTGAAAACTCCATGCCGCAACATGACCACGTGCCCACACATGGAAGTAAGCGAGAAGAGTAAACCTCCCTCCAGCTTCCACTGCTCCACTCTAATATAAACGTTGCCATACCTGGAGTCGTCAGGATCCCACTGAAACCAATCATCAAACACATCAATGCCTGGATCCCAAGCTATCATGCCATCATGCCAATTAGTCATTTTCCAATGATGGTCTGGAATCTCAAAACTTATCTGCAATGGGTTCTTCTCATGTAGATGTTGCTCTTTCTGAAAAGCAACACTCATGTCTGTCGCATGTTCTTCACACCACTGTGATGTTCCGGAATCCCTCTCACTGATTATGTTCTGCAAAAGACCATCCAGGCAGAATACCTCATGGAAGAACCACTCGACCACTTGAGTTGCCTGGTATCCAATGGAGGTGGCAAAGAAATGGGCATACTCGGTCAAACAATTTGCCACGACGAAGATGCAATCCTTTCTTTGCACTTTGGGAAGCCCGGTAATGAAATCCATTGAGATGCTATCCCACTTTTGGTCAGGGATTGGCAACGGTTGAAGCAGTTCAACAAGTAAGGTGTGCTCGGATTTGTTCTCCTGACAGGTGGGGCATACGTACTGCAAAATGTCATTCTTAAGTCCCTTCCAGGAAAACCCTTCTCAAATATGTCTGTAGGTTTTCAAGTATCCCGAGTGTCCGTCCAAGGGAGAGTCGTGCATTTCCTTCAGAATCGTCTCCTTTATCTTGGACTCGGGCACGACATAGATTCTGTCCTTGTAGTAAATTATGTCGTCAACCACCTTGTATCTGTCATCCTGCACTTGACCATCCATCAGTTCGCAGGCAAAAGTATTCTTGGATTATTCAACCAACAGATGTTCCTTCCAATCCGCCGAAATCTGGGATAGAGAACATATGGCAATCCTTCTCATGAGGGTCTGGGAGAGCTTCTGCTCACCACTTCTTAACTCCCTCAACACATCTATCAATCCATCACTCGGTGCCATGATTCTCCCAACAGGCTGGTAGAATTATTAACTCTGATACCACTATGATGTTCCCTACGTCGTACGGTGCCTTCAGATACTACTCGTACCGCGATGACCGTACGTGTGCTCCTTGTGATGTTCGTACTCCTCCACGTACGGTGATGATCGTACCGTTTACCCTCCATGACCGTACTGTGAGTGTACAGTAGATGTTCGGCCGTACGGGGTGTACGGTAGTGGTCGTACAGTGGGTGAATACCTGCCACGTTCCGCCCTCAAAGCCCTCCGGATACTTTGTCAGTTCGATGTTGCACAGAGGCGTGGAATGAATTATTGTATGCTAGACACAAGAGACTTAAATGAAGCTTCGCACATACAAAGAGAAATTATATTGATAAAATTCGCACAACAGATTACACACTCCAAACAGAAGCAGGATAGGGTGAGGGATGAATCCCACCGAATCTGCGGATACCAAGTAGGGAGGGTCTTTCACCTCCGAAATGGCAGATAACAAAACTCCAACAGGAATTTGCACAACAAAGAAAAATACCAAATTCGCCTACCTACAACAATGACTAACTCAGCCATAAATATGGGCTCCGGGAAAGTTCCCGAAGGGTTACAAACGGGCCGACACAAACATAACTAATAAAATAAAAAGGGGACCGACAGATTTTATTATTAAATTTAGGGCCATACAATAATTAATATTATTTAATTATATTGGGGACATTACATAGAAACAACAGAAAGGTATTTCATAGTATACAGTCATTGCATAATTCTCACCCTAATATCAAACATAGCAAAGATATTACATCATATCAATTTGATAAGGATTATAGATATTACAAATTCTGAACATCATATCCACTGTACCAAATGAAAGTTGCAAAGTATATATATTGTTCTAGATGTCAATTACACCAAGTTAGAGAAATAGATATATTCATATAGCAGATTGTGACTTATAATTCTTATTATAAGTGGTATTTACTATTATCTATTATAAGTAATTAAATAAGGGACATTACAAGGTCTGAAGAAGTCGTTTCTGAGAGAGGGGGTATGGCGGTGCCTTCTGGATGTGTTGAAGAGTCGCTTGAAGGGAGCGAGTAGGGCTTCAGACATTGCCATGGCGCAGGTGGTGTTGATGAATGGCATCCGCAATGGCGTGGTATATGACTGGGCATCAGTACAGGCGGATAGGATGGAGGAATTTATGACCCTCCAACATAGAACCTTCTACATGCCCTACCATGCGATGGGACTCTTCCTGGATGCGGTACGCCTTCAGGGTTCACCAAACACACAACACTTGGCACCACAATGCCGTGTACACCCTGGGCAGCCACCTATATCCTATTGGGTTCATTTGGATATCATGGCACTGAGTGGAGATACACAATCAGGTAAGAAACGGAAGCGGCGGGTGGTGGTGTCTGAGTCCGAGACAGAGTCGGAGTCCGAGCCTAGTGACCTGAGTGAGGAGGCCAGTGTAGAGGACTCCGAGGATACATCACACGCCACCGAGAATAGTTTCAGAATGGTGGGTAGAGGCGGATAGCAAGTGGAGGAGACGAGGGCAACATCTTCTACAATTGCACAGATAGCCACACTTCCACCTCTCGTAGTAGTGCCAGCAAAGGCAGCCACACGGCCCTCAGGTGAGTTATCCCAAGAAACGGCCTCAGTAGGTGCCACTTGGACTCTTCCTGGAACGGCAGTATTGGCAGTGCCGGTTCCTGGTTTTGGGCAAGGTTGGGCACCAGTGATTATGATTCTCGCACATGTGATTGCGACACTGGTAGCCTTACCAGAGCCTCAGGCAGTCAGCATTAGGAGTCCCACAGCAACAGTAGAGGTTGGGACCAGTGGCGAGACAGTTGGTAGGGAGGCTGTGGTACCATCAAAGCATCATGGGGGGAGTGGTACGCCTTCTCAGACGGATATGAGTGTGTGGCTAAGTCAGTAAAGATGACACCAGTAGCACTGGTTGGAGTAGCGGTCCTCTCCCCACGGCGTGAGCCGAGCCCTCATGAGATTGTGGACTTGGTTGGAGATAGTTCACCAGAGACTTCATGGATAGTACAGAGAGACCACTCACCCATTCGTGAGTTGGTGCTTTGTTCTAGGCAGGAGGAGTTGATCCAGAGCCCCCTCATGACGAGCAACTGCAGAGCCCTCACGAGGATGCCTGGGAGCACGGTGTCCTAGCATCTCTGAGAGTGGAGGGTGACAGGGAATTGAAGCATTTTCTTACAAACATGGTTGTCGGAGCCCGAAGGATGGTAGCCTCTGCCAGGTCTCAGGGAGATGCCAGGACAGATGGAGAGTTGGAGCAGCTGCTGGGGTTTATGAGGGGCAGGTGCATGACACGCTTTGCATAGTGTTTTGAGTCTAGAGGGTGGCCTACTATGGAGACCTTACAAATGTTGGAGGATTGGGGCCTCCGAGAGCAGGTTGGCGAGACCAGTAGACAATCACTGTTGTGGAGGATAGAGCAGGTCTTCTAGGAGACCTACTATGAGTTGCGGAGGACATAGTATATTGCTCAAGGTACCGAGACCTAGCTCCAAAAGGCTGTGTCAGCACGGGAAGAGTTGGTTGCTCGACTCCAGCAGATGGAGGAGTCGCACGGGGAGCAATTGGCTCGAGAGAAGGCCTCATGGGATGTAGAACATGCTACCTTGGATGCAGTGTTAGCCGAGGAGAGGTCGGTGAGGGATGCCTTGGGGGCATGGTTGGAGGAAGCCTGTGAGGACAGGGCTATGTTGGAGAGCTGCCTGGGTAGTGCCTTAGAGATGGTGGAGCAAAAAAATAAAGAGGTCTTGGAGGCGGCGATGATGGTGAAAACAACTATGGAGTACCAGATGGTTGCAGAGCGGGACCTGAAGTTGAGGACTGAGTAGGTCTATGAGTTACGGCCACGCTTGGCAACCGCACCCCGCGCATTGGCACCCTCCTCACCAAGGACGCTTCCTCCACCCCATTCTCAGTCTTGAATTCTTTGTTGTTAATCATCCCATTTTGTTTTTCAGTCGTCAGGAGATGACCTTGTTTTTTGGGGGGGATGATGTTGGTAGTAATATTGTACGTACGGAATAAATAGTAATTAATTAGGAGGTACTTTGTTAGTAATGTAACTGAGGGTTGGTAGTTACGGGTGCGACAATTGTCCCTCGCACTCCCTCAGTACCTTTATATACCATGTAATGTAACTTGTCGACATCTCGATTATGAATGGAAATGGTATCTTTTCTGTTGGCTTAATATTATTATCTGGTATCTATGGCATTACTGTTTCTCGTTAAGTATTTTGTCTATATGTCTTAAACTGTTTGCCTAGAGTGTAAACACCATTCAGATATTTTATATGTGAAACAACTGATAACTAGTTGTTTCACGTGTATATGTAATGTCCCCTTTTGGGATTTGCAGTAATTTAGTCCTGAAACAATAATTCCAACTTAATATGAGAATTGTAATACATTTATAAATATAATTTTATTAATTTTGAATATATTTCATTATAATATACAACGTAAAATTTTAAGGCTAGTTTGGGAAAGTGGTACTTATCTTGATAGATTCTCTTATTTGAATTATATGTTATTATATTGTAGACATCCCCTTAAGACCATCTGATTGATATCTCACATTTAGTGAAAAATGGGTGTAAAAAAACAAATAATTTTCCCAAACAAAAAATCTTCAATCTTCAACATGTTGTTGACTCCTCTTAAACCATTGTTGACTTTTTGATAATGCTGATTGTTCAAATCCCAACCAATAATCTGCAAGGTTTAAATAGGATTAAAATAAAAGCCTCAACCCATATTAGAAGACTTTAAAGGGGTCCCATTCCCTTTAGTGGAGCCTGCTGCTGAAACACAATAATAATCTCCAAATCTCCAAACCTTTTCGTATTGCTGCAAACATTGAATGAGAGTTCTTTATTATAGGAATATGAATATTTATTGTGTGGAGCCCACAAAACACTTGGCAAGCTTAATCTAATACTAATAAACCTGAGTTTCTACTGAAATTCCTTTTTCTCAAATCTGATTTCTCTGTCAAAACAAAGACTCCCCACATGGTATTCCTTCCTTTATAACAAGCTTCCACATCATTAGATAATTATAAATGATGCTCAATTAATATGTGTTTTCTAAGTGCTACTTGAGTCAAATAGAATAATTAAATCTGATCATGTATTGGACATAAATATCTGCTGTAGTCTCCTCTTAATTCCCTTACTTTAATTCTGATTCCCAGGTCAGATCCGATGCTCTCTGTCCTCTTACCACTATTCTTCTCCTTTATTTATACCTTTCACTTCTAAAGGTCACCACTCAAAATCGTGTCTTCCCATTCAAGTCTTTCCAAACAGTTTGTTTATCATAATCGCCATTCAACATTAAATATTCTAAATCGTTGTCTTATTTATGATTAATCATTCAATTAGTCAACTTCTAAATACGGATTTGCTTTAGCTTATAGACATGTTCAATCTTCTTGTGCCCCGATGATCTAAGGATTTATTGATTCGATATGCTGCTGGGGAAAACATGTCGTGCCAAGTTTAAGGATCATAGTTATCTCTGATTGGCTGTAATATAAAGTAAAATCGGATGTTAACTATGACTCATTCAATGGATGGTTAGTTTGATCATGAATCATCGAATCCTCTTTGTATCACCCATTGGGACTGATGATAATATTATCTCCCCTACTTGGCCAGTTACATCTGTGCATTTGACTCCTTGTCTTTGACACTGATTAATTAATATTTCCTAATATCGCACCCCTTCATAATTTATTGTTAATTCATCCAGATTTCTACTGCTTCCTTCTTTATGATAATCGCTGACTATCATTGGCAATAATATGACTGTTTGTATATACAGATTGCTTTAGTATACAGATCGCATCTATGATAAAGGGTTTCGATTTACTTCATTGCTTGCATGATTATATCTCCATCTCTGCGGATTGAAATTTAACATTGAAATGGCTGTGTTTGTAATTATTGTTTATTATCTTTTGTCTGGCCAATAATCCTAACCATTCTTATCGATTCACCATACATAGATAACTGTTTGCTATTTCACTATCGCTCCAGGCAATTCCAAATTCCCACAAATATTTCCTAAGGCTTCCCAAATCTGATGTAACATCTTATTGTTTGATGTAGTTTAAGGGACCAAAACTGACACTATTCTGACATTCTGATATCCTCGGTCTGCTGAAGGCAGGGACTTAAGGGATGAAATTACCTTTAATGTTCCATAATATATTTCGGTGGTGAACAATTATTAACAATCTAAAGCATTGTTTTCAAGCTGGTGGGTCCAGGATGCACAGTGGACTGAATACTAATACTTTATTTCCGATCTAATTATCTGCTGCAGTATTTATAATATTATTTTTGCAATAATGTATTATTATAATATTTATATTGTTATTTTGTCAATAATATAATATTGTAAAACTTATATTATTATTTGATAAATATGAAATTAATTATAAATTATATATTAAATCTTGTTTATTATTATTATTAAAATTTTATTTAGTTCATTCTATTCATTTATTTGGTGTTATATATATATATATATATATATATATATATAAAATTTTATATTTTTAATTGTATTATTATTTATTATTAAATTCTATTTTAGAGCGGTATTATCATATTTTAATTGTTTAGATGGGGACATCACAGTATATAGATGATGCAATTGATGATTTGTATAACACACAACTACATGATAAGGATGATGACAGAAATCACATATCATGTATGACTAAGAACGAGACCAGAAATAAAGTACCATACTATCAAACAAGATGCATCATGAAGGTCGTACTTAATGCAGAAGCTGAGGCATTACTTACTTGCCAAACCCTTTGTCGTTTACATCACCATTTAATATTTACTATAACTCGTAAATAAACCAGTAATGCACATTGAGCAACCATAAGGTTCTGTCTATTGCAGATGTTCACTTATAAGATTGTTATGATGCTAGAGAAACATAACATCATAGCCAAACAACTCATAAGGATTAAGCTAGAAAAACTACCTGAAGGTATATGAGACAAATTCCTTGATACCCAATAATTTACTACAATTTATGAAAAATTGGAGACTCTTTTTCTACAAGTTTTCCTAAGGACAAGGCCTAGGCAAAGCAAAGGAAGTTAAATATATAAGGCAAGGACAGTCTAGCTAGCCAAAGGATTGTAGCATAAGACAAATTCCTATCAAGTTTGAAGGGAAACTTCAAAAGAAAGTAGAAATGTGGGGAATCCTATGAAGGACTTGGAGGAGACCATGGGACCAAGCACCTTCACTAGAAAGGTACTTCTTATAAGACTAGCCCACTCTATACAAGGATACAAAGAAGTAGGTGATGGCATGTAATACATGCCAAAGAACATGAGACATTGAAAAGAAATTTCAATCCTCTATTTCATGAACAAATAAAACTAGCTTTTATTTGTAATGTCCCCTTCTCAGTGATGTTCATTCAGTGGTCCAATGGCCTATTCCGGAGACCCGTAGGTTATTTGGAAAGGAGAATTAGGGTTTCCAACTTTTGTGGAGTTATGCACGAGCTTTTTAGGGTTTGTCAGGAGAGAATTCTTTAGTTCTGCTTATAGTTTCCTTCTGGGTTTTCCATCAACTCCAGGGTGGCATAACATGCAATTGATCCTGCAGTGAAGTGTGAACTTACTATTTTTAGTAAGTTAGGGTTTGGCTGACTGGTTGGTGCAGTTTTACTAAGCTTTCCAAGCTCTTTCTCTGGGTGTGAAGATCATGCTTTTCAAAGCAGTATTTCATGACTTACTATTTTTAGTAAGTGGCAGTTTGAGCATTTCAGTTCAGTGGTTTTCATCGCACAGCTTCATCCTTGATTTTGATGATAATCAGTATTGGAGTTATAAGTTATTTAATTAAATATTATTTCCTTATCCTAAGGTTTAATATTTAATTATTTTATTACTGATTAATTGTATTGTGGGCAACTTAAGGAAAAATATATATCTGCCATCAATATTGTTATTTTCTCAAGTCAGTGGTGTTAAAAAAGAAGGCATATTTCATGTGCTAATTTCATTTTATGTTACAAGTTCTTCACCAAGGAAAATATCGAACTTCTTGCCTAGGAAGGGGACACCAAACACATGAGGGAGTGGTGAAGTGAAATGTAATTTGATTTTGGGGGGAATTTGGGTGGAATTGAATTTGAATTTGGAGAGGGAAAGTGTTATAAATAAGCCTTGGGCTCTCATTTGGATCATCCAGAGAAATTATAATGTTATGCTATCGGAATGACTCTAGACTTCTTTGAGGGTGAAAACTCCTAGATTTTCCTTTGCAGTTTTGAGTGTGAGACATCACTCCTAGCTATGGTTCAATTTTGTGGATTGCTTGGTGTTCTTGTGGATTGCGTTTTGTGTGGATTTGGAGAGTTTGTTTGCTGCTGTGTTTTTTGGTGTTGCTGGACGTGGTGGCTGAAGCATCGTTTTATTCATATCTCCCTGCCTGTTGATCATTGCATTCTAGGTATTGTCTCTATCTCCCCATACTCCCTAGGCGATATACTTCACCAATTTACGTACTGGGACATGGTGTTTGTGATTTTTGGTTGCAAGTTGAATTCTACAGCAGGCTGTACCATTTGGGAGGTGCCTCAGGTTGTGTGCATCACTGTTGAAGCTTCCATTGTGTTGGTTTGAGGTTTGAGAATGATCGCCTTAGTTGTTAGTTTCATTTTCTTCAGTTTGATGTGATTTAGAGTGGATTGAAGTGAGTTGTGAGCATTTTCAGTGTTGCTAGTCCAGTTCTGGAATAGCTGTTATTTTATATCAGACTTGTTATTTTGTGTTAGTGGCTTGAAATCAGCTATAGTTGATTATTGTAAGCTTGTAGTACTTCATTGTAATCATCTTGTATCATTGGTTAGTAGTACTAACCTCTATATTTGAACTTGAAGTGCTCATTGTAATCCCCACTACAAAGTAGAAGAGGTTGGCTTGGCCGCCTTAGTGATTGTAATTTCAGTTTGTAACTTTTGTCCTCCCACTGAGTAAGTGGTTGAGTGATATCATCCTCCTGCTGAAATATGCGGTAGAGTGATAGTTTCTATGTATTATCCTCCCGCTACATGATAGAGTGATTGTGTTTAAATTTCTTGTTGTTTTCCTTGGCTGGTTTACCACCAAGTAGTTGAGTTTCTATCCTGCTGGATAAGCAGAAGAGGCTGGCTTGCTGCCCGTGCATTGTAATTTCAGTTCGGTTTATAGTGCTAATGATCCCCGGAACACCGTATGCTCTCACCCTCCCAGATTGGGCTCTCAGTGAACAAAAGGTGGAAGGGTTCCTTTCAGTTGTTTTGGATTATTTCTCTAACCTTAACGGGTTATTGTGTTTGCTTGGTAATCTCACATTGAAAAAATCAAAAAAATTTAAGGGGAATATTACATTATTGGCCCATCCAGGAAGTCAAGCTAGTTAAAATATGCAATACATAGCAGACACTTAGTTTTCTCAAAATTCTCTAGCAACCATCAATTAACTAGGAACTAAGAAAGGAGTTTCTTTTATCTAGATGAAAAAAGACTATAAAGCATTTACAAAATCAAAGTCAAGAGTCCACTCTTGATTACCCTAACAAGAACAAAGAACTCTGTCTACATATAGATTCTTTAAAGTATGCCATAGTAAGTATTGCGATGGTAAAAGATATCATGAACCTATCATCCTATCTACCATGCACTAAATTAATGGCCAAAGTGGAGTTAAATTATAATACCACTAAACAAGACACACTACACATGGCAAAATTAATGTAGATATCGAGGCACTACTTGTAAAATTCTTCGTCTTGCCCACCAACCATCAAGCTTTTCTCTAATTAGAGAATAAAGTGGCAAACCATACTCAAGGAAGTAAATGGTTGCCTATATTGTAGGTGTTTGCTTCTAAAACTATTGTGATGCTAGGGAAGTATGAAATGTTGGCCAATCAACTCTCAAGGATTAATTTAGGAGATCTACTTAAAGATGTGCTAGATATATTCCTTGACTCCCTATTGTTTAAAACAAGGGCAACCCAACTAATCAATGGGTTGTTGCATAACATCAACCCGATCATGTTTTACAATGACAACTAATGAAAGAGAGGATATTGAAGAAGCCACATGTATCAAATGTTGCCTCTTTGCGACAAAGAACAAGGATACCTCTTCCCAAATAAAAATGAGGATAATATTTTATTGGTCAATGAGAGAAGTAAATTCAATTAAGAAGATGCAAAAAATAGCAGCCATGATAGACCATCTCCTCAAGTGTATTGAAGCACGGGACCTAATAGATGAGTCAAGTACAAGTGCAGCCAAGTTATTATACAAGCAAAGTGACAACGATTCCCATATCCACTTCCACATAAAAAGTGATAGAAGAAGCCTTTGTATCGTGAAATTCTTCAAAACCAAACATATGATTTGGAATTTTTCATTCATATTGAACCTCCTATCACCCATAACTAATAGAAAGCTACAGGCCATAAAAAAGGTCCATGTGGAATGACACACAGGCCTACTGCTAGCCATATTCCTTCGCAACATCATTATTTCCATGGAATCCTTGTGCCAAGCTTGAGGATAGCATATGAGAACAAACTTAGTGATTAAAAAAGCTTAGAAGCAGAATTTGTCAACCCACCAAGATTGATGAGAAAGGAAAGCCTGCAAAATGGACAATCCAGATGTTATATTGCTTTCATAGCATGCTTAGCAAAGTAGTTTACACATACATGTTTTCAAAAACCTAGTTTCCAATCTGAAGTGGCACATTACTATTGTAGCACATAGAAATTATAAGTGTTGACCCAATCATCATTTCTTTTTGGTTCATACTGAGACCCTCAATGTTGTCATATTCATATCTACACTAAAATGGTTTATCTTCATTAACTTTTGTAGAATCTCTTTTCAAAAATTTATATTTTGAATTGCTTATAAAAAGTAACTATATAAGAAAGGTCAATTGTGTTTTGTCATTTCCATGCACTCTAGAGCACCTCTTGGCCTAATTATAAGTTGAAACATGCTCATCATTTATTGCAAAAGTTGGAATCCAAAAGGCTCCTGTTGTCACTGCCAATTATGTAGCAACTGAGTGAGTGACTGCACCAAATTGTGGTTATGGATGCTGCTTGGAGGAGTTGTTGAAGTATACAATAAACCCAAAAAAAAGGTATAAAATGGACAAAAATTAATGGACTTCTTTTGAAACAGAACAAAGTCACGATAAGGAAGCTTAGTTCGGGAAGACCCCTGACTATATCTCATACTGAAATGAGCTTTTCAGGATGATCCTGGACTAGATCTGATATTGAAATGAGCTCCTGCCAAGCTGTGTACTTCTGAAGAATGAGAAAGAAACTTGTAATCCAAAATCCAATCAGCAATTGGCAGCAGAAAATTAACCACAGCAGATTAGAGCAGAACTTTTACAGTATAACTTTTATAGTAGAAATTGAACCAACAATTTGAAAGCATAGATTGGCAATCAGAGATTTCAAAGCAAGAACCCTGGACTACAAAATACACAATATGTGTATTAAAGGCTAGACGTTGAAACCACAGAAGCAAACATCTGCAAAAAATCACAAATAATCGTGAATATACTTGAATCACAGGTTTTCGCAATTTTCGCTGTAAAAAAAATCACATTTTTATTTTTATATTGCCTGCACCGATTTTTAGCACTTTCTCCTGAGTAACTGTGATTTAAACACCCAAATCACGGATCATGCCAATTTTTACTGTTTTTGACCAATTTTGACTTCAATGAGAAAATTTTAGGTTGGGATATGGTTTTCATGAATTTGTTTCATTTGTTTGATTGAACACATTTTACCTTGTCATTTTCATCTTTGGAAACAGCAAAAGCAACTCTCATGACTTTTCCTTCATCAGTTCAGCTCATTCGGGTTGCAAGTTCATACGCTCCTTTAGGTTTCAAGTCTATTAAAGAAATTCCATCTAAATGCTAGATACAATGACATCTTATTCAAAATTAATTTCAATGACTGCTGAAGGTATTTGAATAGTCAGATTATTTTGTAGGTTTCACATGTTACCATTGAGTGTTTGATGCCTTCTCAATTTTACCTTGTCGACTTAAAGTAAGAGTATGGTTCTTCAATAACTAGCAAAACCATTTTGTTGGAAGTACTTAAGTTTGGAATGAGCTGCAATTAGTTTGTTTCACAATGCATTGTCTCTTGAATTTTCTCAAACTTTTGAAATCTGCCCACAAAAATCTTTTGAACTAAGTTACTAGTTTGGGTTCAGGTACAAGAACCCGGTTCGCCAGTTCGGCAAAATTTTCAAATGGGTTTTGGGTTTGTTTGGGTTCTAGGTACAAAAACAATGTAAAAATTACACACACACACACACACACACACACACACACACACACACACATATATATATATATATATATGCAGCCTAGAAGCATGAATTAAGATTAGAATGTCACATAGCATCTCATATAAAAACAAAACCACCATAAACATGTAATCATAGCATTATGATCATACCATCATAGCATCATATACTTCAATTTCAATATCAAAATAATAATATCGAGTTCAAGTATCATTGTTTCAACAATTAAAACTTTGGTTTTAAGTTTCAATTATCAAATGGATTCTCTAAATCATTAACATCATTATCATCATCATCATTGACATTAGACGAACCAATGCCAATGCCAATGCTACTTTCGCTTGCACTAATAGTGTTCTCTCTTTTTGAGCCCTCAAATGCAACAAGTTGAGAAGTGGAAGCATCCAAGTCAGTATGCTCTAGCTCTATATCCCACATCTTCGACTCCCCATATTTGTAGTCATGTTGCTTGTGTGAAAGAAGACGCAAGTTGGAATTCACATATACAAAGTTCTCTGCTCTTTTTGATTGCAATCTATTGCACTTTACTAAGTGGATGAAAGAATATGTGCTCCAATTTCTTCTTGATAAAGTTATACATTTATAATTTTATTAATAGAAATTCTCAATTTTAAAAAATAAGAAATTATAAATAAAACTTTAAATACTAAAAAATAAATATTCATAAATTGTTAAACTATTTGTGCTAAAATTTTGATTGCGAGGGGCTACAGGTTTTGGAAGCATTGGCCATCGAAATACCACCAACTATGAGCATCCTTCTTCAACCTATGACGAAGAGTGTCAACACTTAGATCATTTGCGTTCACAAAATCTATGAACTGATTTGTAATCAAATCTCGCAGATCATCTTCAAGGAAGAGTCTAAGGAATGTTGCCTTGTACCCTTCGAACACTTCTAAATCTGTATATGGTGCAAGCCTTCCTAGCATATCAAGAAACTGATTGCTGTAGTATTTCGGAGTCAATGTGATGCAAGAGCATCCCCGGTCTATGAGCAATCTTGCATCAACCAAAAAATATATATTTGCTTTCCAGTTGTTCTTGTTCTGTGTTGCAGTTTCTGTGATACTTCCGGAATTCTCCGATGGTTGTTCCTTTTTTGTTGTGGATCAAATTCTTGGCTTTCAGACTTCTTCTCGTTCCTTATTCCAGATTTTCAGTTCATTTGGATCTTTTTCTGTCAAGTTGTCGATTCCGGATTATCTATTTCTTGGTTCCCGGAGCAGTTTTGAGCTTAACGGCTAGTTGGAGATTTCTTCTCTTGTGGAGTAATTTCGTGGCTTGCCGATCTAATTGGCACCATGCTCGATGTTCTTAGGCCCTTGTCCGACCTTCCTTGGTGGTCCGCACTTCGTTATTGTCTTTGGTGAAGGAGATCTTCACGTTTTGGGTCCGACCTATTTTACACGTTTCATTTTCTTGTCTTGGAGAATGTAATATTTTGTAGTCGACCCGGATGTGTTCCGGATGCTATATATATTGTTGTATTTGATCTTTGGGAGGGAAGGGAAGAGAGATAATGATTTAGTTTCATGATTTGTAATTTGAAGTCCTCTGGAGGTCTGGATGGATTGTTTTCTGGAATGTAAGTTGTAATAAGGCATGTAAGCCTGTATGTTTGCCCGCATGTTGCCAACTAATTTATAATGAATCTATGATATTGCGGATGTCTAATTGTGCATTTTTTACCTTCTATGTCGTTGCTTCCGTTGTGTTACTCTTGCTGCATGATCCAGATTGTTCTCTTTGAGGGTCCTCTAAAACATGACTGCGTCACAATGCATAGGCAAGATGTAATGTAGTGGTCATCTTGTTCCACCTTTCTTCAACAATTGCTTGCAATTGTTTGAAGAAATTCTCCTCGGAGTCTTGCTCTTTGGCACTTATGATGCACTTCATCTTTTCAAGCATTGAGTCTATGCCATCATACACCTCTCCAATGCAAGGCCTATCCATGTCAGTGGGCTTGGTGAAACTAAGGAGATACTACACGTGATCCTACAATGAGCCATCTAATATCCTTTGCTTAATTTTTGTTGCCCTCTCAGTGCTGCTTTGCTTCTATATAGACCAATTTTGGCTGATCGCCATATTACAAAGTGCCACTGTAACTTTCACAAGTCATCTTAAGACAATAGTGTCAGATGCAAAACAAGTCTATACAACCTATTATAGAAATTAAAGCCAAAATGATTAAAAAATAAAGACAAACTTTAACGAAGAATACACATTACACAATCAAATTATGAAAAATTAGAAAATCATAAAATGTAAAATTTAATTACTATTTCACTTACCTTCAATAGCTCCAAACTTGAAAATGATCTAAAAAATCCTTGAGACATGTGGCGGTTGGTAATGAACATCTGGATGTCCTCAGCCTCTGCATACACCTCTTTGATCTACTCAATTTTATTCCCAATATTTTGTAGCATAAGATCGAGTGAGTGGACCACACAAGGTGTCCAAAAGATATGGTGATATTGCTCCTCAACCAACAAATCAGCAACTCTACAATTATTTGCATTGTCTATTATGACTTGAATAACGTTACAAGGTCCCATTGTCTCAATGGCAGAGATGGGAATATCAACAATAAATTGCCCATCTTTTACTTGCCCCTCATAATCCACGGCTTTCAAAAACATTGACCATTTAAGGGATACCACTATGACATTGATCAAGATGATTTCTTGAATTTTTCCACCCATCTGAAACAATGGATACACTTCTCTCAATCTATGAATCCCTTGTGGGCTTCAATGCATCTTCAACCCTCTTAACGTCTCTTTCCAACAAGGTGCCACGTACCATAGTTGAAAAACTCAGACTCGGCAAGCCCAAAAAAATTTAAAAACTCGAGGAAAAACTCAGCAATAAGTTAGCAACTTTATCGAACATTTGAAAATACATTTTTTCTTTTAAATATTATTCAAAAACACACATTTGACACCAAATTGTAGAACATATACTGATTTCCAGATATAAAAATCAAAGTTTGAGTTAAATACATAGCATAAACCAAAAAACAAGACTTTTTGTGCAATTTGTGCCCTAGTCACACATGGTTTTTTCTGCCATGGTCACATCAAAAACCTGCAATCTTGCTCCTACAATCGTGCAATTTGTGCCCTAGTCGCGTGCGTTTTTTTCTACCCTAGTCGCATCATCTTTTTTACCTTTCATTGCGGGTTGGCAATGAAAAAATAAGACGTGTTTATGTTTTTTTTTTAACTTAAAAACTTAATATTGTTTTTTGTGCCGATTTTTCCCCGCTTTTTGGCAATTTTACGCAATTTATTCATGTTAAACTCGCCGCGATTTTTGCACTAACTCGACGCTGAGTATATGCGCGAGTGACTCACACCCATCTAGGGCTCGCGAGTTTATCTCTGATGCGCAGCGTTTTGCAACTTTGCGATGTACCTTCTCAAAACTCGAGCCCTTATACACTCTTGGAGCTTCATTAACACTTTTCAACATCTTTTTCCAATATTGAGAGTGGACAACATTGAAAGCCAACCCATTTGCATATATACATCTTGCTACATCTTGGTTGGAAATATCTCAACTCTCATTTTGAAATGCACTTACCAAGGGTCCCTTTGATCTTTTGTGTACAATGGGTGCTTTATTTTCAAGCTCAACTATTGTAAAAAATGGGTAATCTTCTACAACAATATTGGGATTAGATGGGGGCTGCATTCCCTTTGATTTTTTTGGAATAGGCTGATTTTATCTACATGCTTCTCTTATTCTGCTTCTTCATGCTCCCTAATATATTTTAACACTGTCTCTTGTAGTATAGGCACACCATTTTTTCCAGGGCATTTTTTGATGCCTCTTCCTGGTATTCCACACAGATGGACTACCACCCAAAAATATGAACTATTGCATTGTACATCACATCCTTATCATTTCCAATGGTATCCCCCACCTCCTAGAAGCGGACATATAATATCAACATATTTCCATAAAGGAGAATTTGGATCTGTTTTTTGTTTTTGTTGTTCATTTGTGCTTACGGAGGAAGAGGTAGATGCCATTCTAGTTCCTATAGCAAGAAATTTCATGAATACAATCAAAACAAAAACAAAAGAAAGGAAAAAATAGGTAACCTAAACAAATAATGTTTCATGTTTGTGAAACAAAAATGGATGAGAAAAGCGAAATAAAAATTACCTCTTTCAGCCAATGGAAGCTTGCAAATGAGTAGAAATGAGGCTGCAACACTCGAACAACCTTCAACAATCGATCTTCAACTCCCTCTATTTGATGCTACAAACAAAACTTTGCTCAACCTGCAAGAAAAAAAAGCTGCTTGCAGAAGAAATGAGAAAAAATGAACTGCCCGAGTGTTTTAAAACTCTCTTTTCAGGTTTGTACGCCTTTTTAAATGAACGGGAGGTCAAAAAAAATAAAAATTTTGCAAATAGTTTGAAAAAAGGGGTGCCCATGCATCCGAATTCGCCATAGGTTCACCCAGCTCCACCCAGGACAAACCAAAGCGCCTTGGGGTGCACCCTGATCAAACCCATAGGCAAACCAGACCAGGACCAAGTTTGAACCAGACCAAGACCCAACAATCCAGGGTGCGGACCCGATAACTTAACTTTTGAACATTAAAATTTGGAAGTTCACAAGTTTGTACAAAGATGCTAAGATTTGATTTTTAGAAATCATAGATTGCAAACTCAACAAGGTGTTGAGTACTTGCAAGTTTTTTTGACGCAAAAGTACTCACAGGATTTACTTGCAGAATTTTTTTTGCCAAGTATTTGGAAAAACTCAGCAAGTCCAATGACTTGACTCACCACACCCGCAACGCAAAGAAGAACATGGGTTAAACACTCCAGAAACTTTCTTTTCTTTTTTTTGGCTTTATAAGCATTACTTTTTGCCTTCTAAAAACATATGAAAATGGTGTGCATCATGAAGGTCTATGTGATTTGAAGGTCTTTGTTCGCATTGCCCTTAGACCACACAAGGGGCACAACCCCTAGAAGCATTTGATATATTTTGCAGCTATATCATGCACAAAAATTGTGTTTTCTCAAAAACTTAAGTGTTTTTTAAATTGTCAAGTACTCTCAAGGTCCGAGTGTGTGGACTATGGTTCAAATAGTAACCTTGATCCATGCAAGAAACCCAAATTTGTTTTTAATTTTCATAAAGATAATATAAGCTATGAACATTGCATAGGAAATGTTTTCCTTCAATATATATCATACAAATATTTCATTTCTGTCTTCATAACTTTTAAACAAGATTTGATGTTCTATATTTCATTTTGTTCTCTATATCTCTATACTATCAAAATGCCTTAAAATTTAGAAGACAACAGGTTTTTCTCTCTTTTTATGTGTTTCTGCATTTTGTCTGGAGAGTCGGCCGAAGGTGTTAATGAGGATTTTCCGGACGCCCATCTCTTCCGCATTGCCATCCTTCCTGCCTGGTACACGAGTGTGGGCGAATACCTGTCAACTTCAAAATTTCCTAAGGAAATGTCGTCAGGCGAAAGACGAAAACTTGTACTAAGAAGCAGAACGTTCCAACTTATAAATGGCCTTCTCTACAAGATGGGACCTGACCAGATCCTACGACAATGCGTCTTGGAAGAGGAAATCCCAGGAGTCCTGAGAGAAGCACATGAAGATGTCGCAGGAGGACACATGGGACCGGACATGACGGCAAGGAAAGTCTTATTAGCAGGCTTATGGTGGCTGACAGTGCATAATGACGCCAGAGAATGGGTGACAAGTTGTGATACATGTCAACGCGCTGGACGACCGTTAAAGAGGGATTTTATGCCACTCAACCTGTCGAATGCTCAAGAGTTGTTCGAAAGATGGGGGTTAGACTTCATTGGTCCATTGAAACCAAGTCGGGCCTGACGATGTAGATACATTGTCGTGGCGACCGAATACTTGACCAAATGGGTCGAAGCGAGGGCATTGGCAGACAACTCCGCCATTAGTACGACGAGATTCATTTATGAACAGATTATCACCCAGTACAAAATACCTATACAATTGGCAAGTGATAGAGGAGGGCACTTAGTAAACCACATTATCCGGCTATTGACAACCGAATTCAAAATTTTCCATTCTCTATCAAGTCCATACTATCCTCGGGCAAACGGCCAGGCTGAGGCGACCAACAAAATCATGGTGTCAGTAATTTATAAGTCTTGCGGGGTTGAGAAGGAAGACTGGGAGGAGCGTCTACCGTCGGTACTTTGGGCGTACCGAACAACTTACAAGGTAACCACTGGGCAAACACCATTCCAATTAATGTACGGCTAGGAGGCTGTGGTGCCAGTGGAATTCATGGTGCCAAGTCTCAGAATTGCCATTGACAGCAGGTTAGGCGACATGGAAAGCCTCCGAGAGAGACTATACGCCCTGAATAAGTTGGATGAAAGACGGACGATGGCACAGTGGGCGACAGAGACAACTCAGCAACGACGGAAAGCCTGGCACGACAAACATTTAAGAAGGATGCAGTTCACCCCGAGGCAATTGGTATTGAAGTTTAATGGTCGAAATGAAATTAAGCCAGGCAAGTTCAGGGTAAAATGGCTAGGTCCCTTTAAGATTCGCGAAGTTGGCACGAACAGAGCCATCAAGCTATGGACGATGGACGGGATGGAGGTGCCTGATGCTGTAAATGGCTCCAAGTTGAAACTCTATCACCAACGGAGGCAAGAGACGAGGTCCGCCCAGGTGGACAGGTAAGTGCGGTCGTCTAGAAATGACCGTACGGTATGTCCGTACGACCCCGTACGGTGCCGTAGGAAAAAAAAACGAAAAATTAAAAAATATAAAAATGCTGTCGTACGGAAATAACAGTACAGTGGGTTCGTACGGTCGTACAGTATGGAATATTTTTAAATTTTTTTTTTTTAAAAAAAAATTTAAAAATTAAAATGTAAAAAAATCCGTACAGTCGTACGGAAAAGGCCGTACGGACGTACGGAATTGAGTTTTTTAAAAAAAAAAAAAAAGAAAAAAGGGACGTACAGAAAAAAGTTAAAGTTATTTTTTTGTCATTAAGTGTTTTATATGGCATGAATACTCAGGAAATTGCCAAGTTAGAAAATTGTCGGGTTATAAAGACGTCCGTACGGACAAATCAGCTACTTGCCAGTTAGGAAATTGTCGAGTTATAAAGATGTCTGTACGGACAAATCAGCTACTTGCTAGTTAGAAAATTGTCAAGTGATAGCCGTACAATCAAATCAGCCGTACCACATTAGCAAGGCAAATCCGTACAAAATGAAAGACAGTTAAGGCTCGAAACGGTTACAAATCGAACCCCAGACTGTTAATGCATGGTAGCTTATGCAAGATAAGATCTTCCTAACCTTCCTGTTCTGTTATTCATCTACATGCTTCATGTCTGATTTATATTACATATGATTATCGGATTGTACAAACATTGCTTATCATTAAGTTATCGAGTTAAATTAGCCGATACATACTTGCTATCGGATGCATAAACATTGGCACCGATTCACATCTGTTATCGGGCTTAATTATATCGAGCATATTTGTTATCGGGTTTAATGAATACACCGCTTCATTTGGCATTAAACATTGGTTAACAAATGCACCGGTTGGATTATATTCATCGTGCACTTTGAATCATCGATGTTTATCTGAACCGATTCATTAAATAGATCAGTCATTATATTATGATATTACAATATGCTATCGGGGGTTTTTGAACCGATAATCAGCATTGTGTTAATGGTATAAATGTAAAGGCACCGATCAATGGGTGCATTGATCTTTCATGCCTAAAAGGCATGACCGGTCAATACACCAATTGACCGGTTGCCTAAATGATATATATGCCAATTGAATTCATTTGGAGAAGACATAGAAAACATTAAATGATCTCTCTCCTTCAGACCTGCAGATAAAAATTAGAATTATTAGACATTGACATAATTCCTCATATCCATATATAGCATACATAGCTCATAACTTGTTCTTTAATTGAAATTGTAATAACTTCACATGGTATCAGAGCCAAGGTAATCGAACCTAAGGCTATTCAATTTTGATAAAATTCAAGAACTAAGTTACAAACTACATCACATTTCCATAATGGCCAACGCTATCAGATTCGAAGATAGACTCGGAGGTAGCGAAGATTTTTCAGCTTGGAAGTTTAGAATCAAAATGATTTTAAGAGAAAACAATGTTGATTCATATGTCCAAACTGAAAGTGCACAACCAGAAGATGAAACCGAGAAATCCACATGGATCGAAGGAAATGATAAGGCTATTAAAATAATAGTGGATGGGGTAAGAAATAATATAATGCCCATCATTAGAAAGCAGGAGACGGCTTATAAAATGTTAAAGGCACTTGAAAAGACATTTGAGATATCAAATGCAAGTCGTACTCTAGCACTAAAACGAGAAATAAATCATATCACCATGAACAAAGGGGAGACAATCAACGCCTACTTCGTGCGGATATCAGTTCTAAAAGATGAACTTGCAACTCTGGACTACGAGATCCGAGGCAAAGAACTAACACTCATTGCTTTAGATGGGTTACCTAGTGGATGGAGCACATTCGTCCAAGGCATCAGTGCAAGGTCCAAATATCCTAAGTTTGAAAGACTAAGAGATGACTGTCTACAAGAAGAATCCCGATTGAACAAGGTAGGAATAAAACAAAAGAATATAGATGAAGACTTGCAAGTCCTAAATACAAACATCAATAAAAGGTACAAAAAGAAGCAATTCAGGAAAAGAAAAGCTAAACAAGGCAAGAACACTTCTAAGAAAGACCTATCACATGTTCAATGTTATAGGTGTGACAAATTCGGACACTATGTTGCAAACTGTCCGGAGAAAGGGAAGCAAGCCACATTTGCAAAAGTGAAGAAATCTAGAAAATAAAATGACTCCGAGAACTATGTCCTCTACTCAGCACTTACAAGCCATACTTCAAACAAATCTAACTCATGGGTGATCGACAGTGGTTCATCCAGACACATCACCGGCTTTAGAGAAATACTAGACTCCATGATAGAGAAAGATGATGAGGAAGTAACCATCGGAGACGATTCTTCACATCCAGTCAGAGGAATTGGAACCTGCACCATCAAACTGAAGTCAGGCATGTCACTACGACTTGAAGAAGTACTATATGTTCCAGGCATCAAAAGAAATCTAATCTCCATATCAGCACTAGAAGATCAAGGATACAAAGTGACCTTCATGGAAAACAAGGTGTTGGCTTGGCCAAAGAGATCCTCCATCAAGGACGCTAAGGTCATTGGTCGAAGACAAGGCTATTTGTATGAGCTATGTACAGAGCCCAATCTAGCATTGATCCATGAAGCAACTAATGCAAATGAAGTATGGCACAGGAGATTAGGCCATCTGAATTATAGAGCTTTGTTAACCATGGGAAACCTTGTCACAGGTCTACCTAAGTTGAAGCAATATCATTCAGAGGCGTGCAAAGGGTGTGCCTTAGGTAAAAATACCAAAAATGCATTTCAGAATAGTACTAGGAAAACTAGCAAAGTTTTGGAGTTAATTCATTCTGATGTATGTGGACCTATGTCCGTACCCTCGCTAGGGGGATTTTTGTACTATGTAATTTTTGTTGATGACTACTCTAGGAAGACGTGGATCTACTTTCTGAAATGTAAAGAATCAGAAGAGATCCTAAGTAGGTTCAAAGAGTTTAAAACATTAACAGAAAATCTCTCTGAAAACAAAATTAAAACCTTAAGAACTGACAATGGGGGGGAATACACATCAGAACTATTTAAAGACTTTTGTAGGAATTCTGGGATTAAGAGGGAGTTGACAATACCTTATAATCCACAACAAAATGGAGTAGCTGAAAGGAAAAATAGGACCATAGTAGAAGCTCCCAAAGCCATGATACTAGATCAAAATCTAAACTTGAACCTTTGGGCAGAAGCAACTAACACTACTGTGTACATACAAAATAGATGTCCTCATTCACACCTTGAAGATAAAACTCCTGAGGAAGTCTTTACCAAGACAAAACCAGATATCAGCCATCTTAGGATATTTGGGTGTCCGGTCTATATTCATGTACCTAAAGAGAAAAGACTAAAACTAGAACCCTCTGGAAAAAGGGGAATACTTGTAGGATACAGTGAAACTTCTAAAGCCTACAGAATCTATGTACAAGGGCAGAGAAATATTGAACTCAGTAGGGATGTAATCTTCAAAGAAGACTTAGCCTTCAAAAGGGCCCAAAATACAATAGAACCTAAAATTCATAATCCTACTCCTAACCTAGAAGAAGAACCTACTCCTGAGCTTCAGAGGGAGTATCTTGAGGAAACTATAAGTAAAACACAAGACCCACCTATAGATAATCGCAAGAAAAGACCACTATGGGCCACCAAAACTATAGCAGAAGCTCAGAAGTTCGCTGCTCCTTCAGGAACCTTCAGGGAAAGCAAGAGGCCTAATAAATTCATCAACTATGTTGCACTTATGAATGATCTCTCTAAAGCTGAACCTAACAATGTTTCAGATGCACTCAAACATCAAGTATGGATAGATGCCATGACTGAAGAATATCAGTCCATTATGAAGAATGATGTTTGGGAGATTGTTCCTAGGCCAACCAAGAAGTCTGTCGTGTCTTCTAAATGGTTGTTTAAAATCAAGCATGCTATAGATGGCAGTATTGAAAAACACAAGGCCAGATTTGTAGCTAGAGGGTTCTCACAGAAGGAAGGAATAGATTACGAAGAAACATTTGCACCTGTTGCTAGGTACACATCAGTAAGAGCTGTCCTAGCCATTGCAGCAGCAAAGGGGTGGAAGGTACATCAGATGGATGTTAAGACAACATTCCTAAATGGCGAGATCGTGGAAGAAGTCTACTTAGAGCAACCTGAAGGGTTTGAAATTCATGATGCAAAGTCTCATGTGTGTAGACTCAAGAAAGCTCTTTATGGGCTCAAACAGGCTCCCAGAGTTTGGTATGAAAGAATTGACACCTATCTCTCAAAGCTGGGTTTCTCTAAGAATGATGCAGATCCTAATCTCTACCTCAAAAGAAATAAAGGTGATATGTTAATATTAATTTTATATGTTGATGACTTATTAATTACAGGAGATGATCACCTAATAGATCAATGCAAGAAAGATCTATCCACAGAATTTGATATGAAAGACTTGGGGCTTCTTCATTACTTCCTAGGATTGGAAGTATGGCAGAATTCTGATAATATTGTACTGAACCAAGGGAAGTACACCTTGGACATATTGACAAGATTTGGAATGCTAAACTGCAGACCCATGACCTCTCCTATGGAAACCAACTTCCATAAACTTAAAGAAGCAGCAGCAGAATCAAGACCTACTGACCCCACTCAATACAGGCAGATGATTGGGTCCCTGATGTATCTAGTAAATACAAGGCCAGATATCTGCTATGCTGTTAATGCCTTAAGTCATTTCATGTGTGAACCTAAGGAGATACACCTAGTTGCAGTAAAGCACATAATGAGATATCTACAAGGTACCCTAAAGCTTGGTCTCAAATATGAAAAGGTTGACATAGATCTACATGGATTTACAGATTCAGATTGGGCTGGCAGTGTGACTGACAGAAAGAGCACTTCAGGGTGCTGCTTCAGTTTAGGGTCAGCCATGATATCCTGGATCAGCAGAAAACAATCTTCAGTAGCTCAGAGTTCCACAGAGGCTGAATATATTGCAGCTTCAATGGCTGCCCGAGAAGCAGTATGGCTAAGGAAATTGTTCGTGGGATTATTTGGAGAACCTATGAAACCTACAGTCATTCAATGTGATAATCAAAGCTGTATAAAACTTTCTGTAAATCCAGTATTTCATGACAGGTCCAAACATATTGAGATTCCATATCACTATGTACGAGATATGGTTGACAGGAATGTGATAAAGTTAGAATATGTGTGTACAGGAGATCAGACTGCAGATATTCTGACCAACCACTTTCCAGAGTGAAGGTTGATCACTTCAGAAAGGGTTTAGGTATGATAGAAAGGTAATCTGCTTTGTAATCTATACTCACATATATTTAAGATGTTTAATGTGTAAACTTCTTTGTCATGTCTGGACTATCTCTTGGCTTCTTGCCACCTGTGTTCATATCTAAGAGGTGACGATCTCTCAGATACTGAACACTTGTATGTAGACATCATAAGGTGACGATCTTATGATAGTCAAACCAGTAATCATGTTGGATCACTGGTAAGTCATGGATGTGTCATGACTATGTTGTGACACAACATTTGTACAAATGTTATTGCATTATCACAACTTGGATATGATGAGAACTTAGCACTTCTCATATGGTTATCCTTGTGTTGCATGTTAGGCAATACTGATATCACGTGTAGGTGATATCTCAACCATTGATCATGTTGGATCTCTGGTAAGTCATGGATGTGCCATGACTATGTTGTGATAAACATTTATAAATGTTATTGCACTTATCACAACTTGGATATGATGAGAAACTAACCTTTCTCATAGACTTATCCTTAAGTATTGCGTGTTAGGCAATACTGATATCATGTGTTAGGTGATATCTTGATGAATCTTACAGATCAAATGTTTTGGTGATTTCTCACATGATCAGGTGATGATTCTCTTACTTTTATCACATGTTAAAATAATACTTTATGTCACATGCTCGAGTGATGTTCTTCTATTTTGTATCATATGTCTTGATGGTACTTCTCATGTATAAATGATTTTTGCTGACTGACATTATCTTAGTTATGAAAAGGAAATGTGATGCAGGTTGCCTTATCTATCTTCCAAAGCTAAGAGGGAGTGTTAATGCATGGTAGCTTATGCAAGATAAGATCTTCCTAACCTTCCTGTTCTGTTATTCATCTACATGCTTCATGTCTGATTTATATTACATATGATTATCGGATTGTACAAACATTGCTTATCATTAAGTTATCGAGTTAAATTAGCCGATACATACTTGCTATCGGATGCATAAACATTGGCACCGATTCACATCTGTTATCGGGCTTAATTATATCGAGCATATTTGTTATCGGGTTTAATGAATACACCGCTTCATTTGGCATTAAACATTGGTTAACAAATGCACCGGTTGGATTATATTCATCGTGCACTTTGAATCATCGATGTTTATCTGAACCGATTCATTAAATAGATCAGTCATTATATTATGATATTACGATATGCTATCGAGGGTTTTTGAACCGATAATCAGCATTGTGTTAATGGTATAAATGTAAAGGCACCGATCAATGGGTGCATTGATCGGTCATGCCTAAAAGGCATGACCGGTCAATGCACCAATTGACCGGTTGCCTAAATGATATATATGCCAATTGAATTCATTTGGAGAAGACATAGAAAACATTAAATGATCTCTCTCCTTCAGACCTGCAGATAAAAATCAGAATTATTAGACATTGACATGATTCCTCATATCCATATATAGCATACATAGTTCATAACTTGTTCTTTAATTGAAATTGTAATAACTTCACACAGACAAGGAATTTTTATTTTAATTTGATTAATGGCAACTGAACCTAGGGGATTGAAAAAGCTAGACTGGAGGAAGAAATTGCAAGAAAGAGAAGAGAAAACCAAGAAGGAAGCCAAAAAGAAACCTGCTGTAGCAATGGGCGACCAAGACAAGGGCAAAGCAATTGCACAGGATGCAGGAAAGGGAAGAGTTACGCAGGTCACCACAGATACAATTCTATTCGAGGGTTTGGCTGGAATGGTGTGCAGGCAATGGTGGGAAAATGCCATGAGCCCGTCAAATATTGAGGTAAAAATTGAATTAGCAAAAGCTAGGGTCCATGATGCTATTCAGATGCCCATTTTTAATATTAAGGAATTCGAACCTTGCCTACAACAAATGATTAAAACATATGATCCTGAACTTCACACATCGTCATTCAATTTCCAGCACACTGACATCATTGTTTCATTTAACTCTGATGATTTTGAGAGAGTATTTGGCATTCCTGACAAGGGTAAAAAGATTGACAAAAAGGTAACAAAGTTGTCCGAGGAAAGAAGAACCCAGCTATTAAAAGAAATGTGTAGGGACAACTTGACTACAGAAGAATGGAGTCGCATCCTGGATCCGAAGGGAAGAGGTCTGAAGAAGACATTTTTAAAATCTGGCATCTAGCAATGTTTACTTGACGTAGTACAGAGCAGGCTGACTGGCGCCAGCAGAGCGTCGGACGCGACAGTACCTATGATCGCATTAATGGCAGGACTCAAAAAGGGCACGGTGTATGATTGGGCCAGTCTACTGTCAGACAGAGCCCACGACTGTATGACGCTGAAACATAAAGTATTTTATGTGTCACATCACGCTATCGGATTATTTTTAGATTCTGTGCGGGTACAGGTGCCACCACACCGTAGAGGATGACAGCCGCGAGATAGCATCAACTCCCTTAAGCCAGCTATAGTTTATTGGTTAGAGCTGGATATTTTGACTACCGCCGAGGGACAGACTAGCAGGAAGAGGAGGAGACAGGTCCACGCAGTGGTGTGGGCCAGTGACACGGATTTAGGACGACATGGCACTAGTGAGGAGGAAAGTGAGGGGTCGGATGATTCAGAGGAAGATAGCACCTTCAGGTTTTCACAGACCGAGCAGCCAGTATCGCCACAGGAGACCCTCACCACTCAGGCAGTATCGTTGGCAAGTGTACCGAGGGGGCATCGTGGAATGCCTGGAGGGGGAGCTGGCAGGACCGACCAGGTGGTATTTACTCCAGCATTCTTGACCATCGGAGGAGAGGGAGGACCATTGGCATCATCTGGAGTCACAGTGGGTACCATTTCTACCATCCCCATACCTAGGTTTGGTCAGATGCATCCTCGGCCTCCACCAGCCCAGCCATCGCCAGTCACAGCCAAGATGACGACACCAGCGAGTGCACCAGTACGCATGCCCGTCATCCTGACGGAACCTAGGACAGAGGAGGCCAAGAGGACGGTCGAGGAGAGGCCGGCGGGGGACGATGTCGATTCATGGCTAGACAGATATGCGGCTCTAACTTCATCCCCACGCAGGCAGGCATCACCCACACCTTCCTACCCTTGTATTCCTTCACCTCCAGGGGTTATCGACTTGGACAGTGGCACTAGAAAGAAGGGCGATAGAAAGACACCGCTGGTGGAGGAGGGGGCGGTATCACCGCAGCAGCAGCATCAGGTTGGACGGATTGGAGAAGGGAGACCTACTGCCATGGTGCAGTTCTTAGCCAAGATAGAGGAGGAGGTTCAATTACTGGTTGCCTCGACAGTATAGGAGTCTGTCGGACAGCTCACTTTGCAAAGACTCCTTGCATTTGCTACATCTAGAGTAGCAGTGGCATTTCAGCAGTGTTTTGAGCAGCATGGATGGCCGACGCTTGATCTTCCAGAGATGCGAGCAGAGTGGCAGAGCCAGGAGGTGGCCGGAGGGAGTCAAACACAGTCTGTGGTCAGACGGATTGAGCAGGCTATACGAGATAGGTATCTCGAGCTTTGAGAGACTCAGCTCAAGGCGAATAGGGCTCAGGAGGAGTTGGCCACTCGCATCCCTGCATTGGAGACAAAGTTAGAGCAACAGTGCACCCATGCTAGGAGTATAGATGAGATCCTTGCCACCGTGAGAGGAGAATTGAATGCCGTGAAGGCAGAATTGGCAATGCAGTCAAATGAGAGAGCCTCAGCAGAATCGAGAGTTGCTACCCTGGCAGCCGAGTTGGAGGCGAAGCATCAGGAATTGATGGAGGCAGTGTTTCGAGTGAGGAGTTCCCGGGAGCGGCAGTTGCAGGCTGAGCAGGATCTCCGATACCGGACCGACCAGGTGGTACAGCTTCGGGAGCAGTTGGCAGTAGCAGCCCCAGCCCCTCCACCATCAGGGACACCTCCCTTACCCCCTCAGTAGTCTGTGTGTAGTTGTTATTTTGTGGGGTTCGTAGTTGTTATCTGTTGAAGGCATATCATTCCCATTTTGTTGTCTGTCATCCAGAGACAACATTTCTTTTTTGGGGGGGATGATGTTGTCAAGTAATTAAGCAATAAGACATTTAATGTAATTAGAGTTAATGACGGCAGTTAACCCGTCGGTTGTCGACAGTTGACACCGGGTAACTGACCGGTCACCTTTATATATTAGCGAGTCCTTGGTCATGGAGACAGGGTTAGTATGGCTATTGTCATTGTACTGACATTATTATGAATCAATGAAGATCTGAGTTTCTTTATATTCTGTCATGTTGTATTCTGTCATGTCTATTATTTCTGCAATGCATTGAATTACACTTTATTGACAAAACACCGATTTTTCCCTGATCTGTTTAAAAAAAAAAACTTTTATCTTTTGGTTTGCCAATTTTTTCCCAAAACAATTTTGGCTGCTATAGTTAGAGCCAATATACAGAACAAGGATAGAAAGTCAAAACAACATTCTACAGCAGATGAATGCTGAATTAGAAATTAGAAACTTGAAAATTTGAAATAAAAAATTTGACCATGGAAATCCAAAATCAGAGATCTTTTAGTGCCCCCAAATTACAAATAACCAATTTCTGCCCTAATTGAAGTGGGATAGGGGTTAGAGACTACGTTCCCCGGGTTAAAATCCCCCGTCCCCGTACCGGGGACGTTTCGGGGACTTGGGGACGGCTAGGGGACGTCCCCCCGCCGTCCCCAAAATTGCAAAATTTGTGGGAAACGTCCCGGAAACTTGGGGACGGCAGTGACTCTCAAAGGGGACGCCCCCCCGGTCCCCAATATGGTTTGGGGACGGCCAACCGTCCCCCTTTTCCCAGCACATTTAAAAAACAAAAAAAGACTCAAATGCTCAAAAAAACAATTTTTTATTTTATTATAGGTCTATAAAATTGGATTTTCATTAATATGATGGGTAAACATGTCTGAATCACTTCCACAAGCACTTAAAAATACTGAGCAGCAGCCTAGTAATAAATTTCACAAACACTTAGAACGCAGTAGTGTGTAAAAAAGTGGTTGTAGGTCTGCAATATTGGACTTTTCACAATAATGAAAGGTATACAGGTCTGAATCATAGCCAAAAGCACTCAAAAATATGAATAACAGCTTGGTATAGAATTTCACAAACATCCAAAACTTTGTAGTGCATAAAGAAGCAGTTGTAGGTCATAATAGAAATGGAAGACTATCAAAATATCCTTCAACCAGAAATAAACAATGAACTACATGCAAACAAGTGTTGGCATATTGACAATGTATTTTCAATTATGAATGCATATTGAGTATTGACAATGAATTTTGAATACAAATGTGGTATGTTAAGGTTCTATAATGTACATATACTTGCTTTATCCATGTTTTCATATGAATATAATGTATATATAGTATATACATGCTTTATCTATTTTTCATATGAACATTTAAAATTTCACTATATATTTTAGATTTTCCCTATATTTTATATAGCCGTCCCCTTTGCCGTCCCCCTGTCGTCCCCAAAATTGGCAAAAAATTTTGTCATCCCGGAAACTCGGGGTAACATAGGTTAGAGATACCTGTGACTTTGACTGAAACCCTGCAAGTAAGTTAGAAAATATACAATAGTCATATTTCATTAAATAGATCTATTAAGTAGGAAACACCAATCATACATATGTAAGGCGTAGTCCTAATTACACGATTAAATTATGCTTGAGAAGGTTCAATCATAGAGGGCATAGAAGAGGGTGACTAGATAGGCTGCCCTAGAGACCCTCTACCCTAGGCCCAAGGGCAGATCTCATTCCCCCTTGGCCTCACGTGGCCCATACCATATGAGGTGGAATACCTAGTGAGGTATCCTATGACCATTTTCCTTAACCTTGTCACCCTATCCTATGTCTCATGATTAATGCATTCATTCACCATGATAGAGAGCATGAGGGCCATCACAATAGGGTGCCCAGAAAGTCTATCCTTCATAGGCCCAAAGGCAGCACCCTCTATACCCCTTTGGCCTCATGGGACTCTCTGTTCTTATACCATGAGATGGCATGCCTAGAAGGTAACCCCAACACCGTTCCCCAACTTGCAATCCTCTCTCTCTCTATCATGGCTGGAAATACTCAGAATATATGCAAATATACTGTTAGACATTGAGAACAAACGCAGAAATATATTTGACATACAATAAGTCAACTGCAGAATATAATTCGCCAGATTTCTATTTACAGATTTAAAAATAATTCGTAAAGCATTGCATCATAAATTATAAGAATGCAGTAATAACATATGTAGTTACAACACTTTATACTATGCACATATATTCATACCAGCTGGAGTGTTGGGTCGAACTGCTGAGAGGAATAATTAATGATTACATTATATCTGTTATCACAAAAGCTTGCACCCTTGCTAAGCTATCAACTCAGCAACCTTGTGAAACATGGAAACAACCCCAAAGTGTGGGACCTTGCGCATGAGGTTGAATCTCCGGAGAAGGCCAGCTTCCTTATTCAAATAGGTGCAGGTGTTGAACCAACTCAACACTTCAAAACTTACTCCTAAGCCTATCCTAACAACTTGCAGAGGTAAAGGGAAGAGAGAATGCTGGAAATAGAAGGAGGTGGTGCACCAAGAAGAAATTGTTTCTCTCCCTACCGAAATGGCACAAGGAATCAACTAAAATACCCAAGAGATGCACAAACTTCAGTTGCACAAGTGACCCAAACGCATGTATGGAGGTTAGAATTTGCTAAGTGTCAAGAGGGGAGAAGGATTCCCACAAGCCATACTCAGAAAAAACAAGTTAACACAGCATATATGGAGAGAAGAGCCACAAAACATACACCTATGATGAAGGTAAGAAAACATACACAGCATGCATAAGTTGAAGGAAGGCAAGAATGTAATTCCAATTCATTCAAAGGTCAAAAGCCAAACTTACAGTTGCATAAATGCAAGATAAATACAAGAGAAGTGGGAGAGCATAGAATAACTCAATCCAATAGGAAGAGAACCCTTTACAATGAGGCTTAATAGCCTTTATATAGAAAAATGGTTACAAGAGTGATCATGACCCCTGTATGTCAGTTTGGGAGTGCAAGGAAGTGCATGCACTTGACTTGTACATGCAAGCAACCTATCCATACCCACAAAAGGCAATTCTGAGAAGGGTGGATTGACTGACCTTCCAAAGTTAGAGTATGCAGTCATGACACAAGTCACCAAACATGGCCCCGTACCTCCCTTGATGGAAATCCTGCCAAAAACATTACATGCACCCCTGTGGCTCCACAAAAGAAGGTGCATAAGTCACCAAAGCTGTCAGAGAATTTAAAGCTTTGAGTGTCGATCACGCCATTCGGAAGTGTTGCAAGTCGGAAGTAGTTTGGAAAACTTCGAAGACCTGGGTCACCATAGTTGGGGAAACTTCGGAGACCTGGGTCACCGTAGTTTGGGAACTTCGGGGGTCTGGGTCACCGTAGTTGGGGAAACTTCGGGGACTTGGGTCACCGTAGTTGGGGAACTTCGGGGTTCCGAAGTTTCGAGGTTGAAGAACAAGGAACTTGGGAACCTGGGGGTTCCGGAGTTCCGGGGTAGGTTCCGGAGTTCCAGGGTTGAAGACTAGGAACTTGGGAACCTGGGGGTTCCGGAGTTCCAGGGTTGAGGAAGAAAAGACTTAGGAACTTCAGAGACCTGGGTCACCAAAGTTGGCAAGACTTAGCAACTTGGGAACTTCGAGGTGAATTCTGGGGCAAGAGAACAAGAGACCAAGGAAGGGAACTTTGGAACCTCGGGGTTCTAGAGTTTCAAGAAAGAGAGAGGAAGAGAAGGCTTGGGAAAGGAACTTTCGACAAGACAACACTTCATACTTTATGATTCCATTGTTTTCTCTTTGATCAACTGAGGCAGAGTTGGTCCATAGAACATATCTCTGATCGGTTCTCACTGATGAACCAAGGGCGTCATAAAATGACAACAGAAACCTTTGATGATATTTGTATGATTGATTGATTGATTCAACCAATTCGTTTGATTGGATTATTTGAGGTATTGTTGAGTTGATGACTAAGTGATTGTTGATTAGATGATTGATGAGTAAGTGATCCTTGAATGCTTGAAATGATCTCTCGTTTATACTCTATTGGGGGATGAGTCACCACCTTTCATAGGGATTGAGGCACCAACTTTCATAATAATTGAGTCACCACTTTTCATTGCTGCCTTTGAGACTGATATATTAGTCTCCAAATTGATCTCCCTTCCCTCTCTTCCTAAACTGAACCTTCTCCCCTTTATATCTTCCCATGTGAGGGAGAGGTCACATCTCTTCATCATGCCTGCCCCTTAGCAAGAGACACAACCTATCACAGTTTCCACCCTTTCAAATAGTACAACCCTTCATAATGCTTGCCCTTTGAAAGAGAAACAACCATATCTACTTCCCATTCCTTTCTTCCTCCATTAATCCTTCCTTGATTCCCATCCTTCATTCCTTTCTTCCCTCCTCCTTATCCCCTTTCAAATGATCTCTTCTCCCTCTTATATCTCATTTTTTAGAGTCACAACTCTTCATTCCATGCCTTTTGACCATTCATTAACTTAATTATATTTTGATTATATTATATTATTTTATGTTTTGATTTATTATTATTATTTATTATTAAATCCTATCTCAAAATGGGGACATTAGAGATCTGAACAGTGATACACAATAAGCATACAGCAGGAGAGCCGAGCAATACCCTACATAATTTTAGTATGCAGAAATCTGAAATTTGTAGATAAAAAGAATATATCAGATATGGGAAGGGCCTGATTATTAGGCTTTATGTACCAAGATGTGATTCCAAAGATATATGCGGCTCTGCTTGATATCATCATGTAGCACATGCAAATTAAAAAGATGTGCGTATTTATTATCCAAATATGCAGGAATCAGTAATAAAGGTAAAGAGTTGGATACTCACAGTTGGCACTGCCAATAGCAGGCTAGCATTTGTACCTCTCCAAAGCCGAAAGAATCCCTCCTAAACAAAACACAAAACAAGATATAATTTTATCAAAAGGAGAGCCACTAATAATCGCCTCAAATGACAAGCAAAGTCAAAATAATAAAATGCATACAGGGGATCCACATTCCCATTGTACCTTCCTCAAACAAAGATACCTGTTGACTTATCTTGCAAAACGCATCAAATGGACCTTTGTACTGAAAAAACAAATCATAAAACAAACCCCTCCATCAACAATTGAAAATCAGATATTCAATCAAATTGAAACCAAATTATACCATATAAAATGCATCACATTGTAATTAAAATTGTTATAAAATCCTTACCACCTCTGACCTCACAAATTGCATGTTGTGGTGAGGAAGGGCTGCTCCACCTACCTGAGCTTGCAGTCTAGTCTGAAAATAAAGGAAATTTTTATGACAATAAAGTTTTTAACAAATATTAAGAAGAAAGAAATGTTAATAGGCTACCAATTGAAAAAAGTGTTATCAACTGCCAATTTTGACAAATGTATGAACAATATGCACAGTAACCATAGGATACTTATTATTTTTTCATTTTTCCTACTAGATCTTGGATTAGGTTATTCCAAAGGTGAGTGATATAGAAGCCTTATGTGTTCTTTACAGCTAATTAGGAAAGTACAGTATGGCTGCAAAACATAAGAATGATATAGCAGAATGTAACACCTATGATCAATCAGCTGTGACTGCAAATAACAGCAAAATGATAATTATCAATTGCCAAAAGAATGTACATAAAAATGACTTGTCATCAAGGATGCCTTCTAAAAATATATTTACTTAATTAACATATTAAAATATGTCTTTGGAAATATAACCAAAAAATGGATATTAACTAGATTTAAAACCTATGTTACCCCGAGTTTCCGGGACGGGGACCGCAGGGGACGGCGGGACACATTTCTGAGACAGCAAATTTTTTTGCCAAATTTGGGGACAGCGGGGGCACGGCAAAGGGGACGGCTATATAAAATATAGGGCAAATTTAAAATATATAGGAAAGTTCTAAATGTTCATATGAAAACATGGATAAAGCATGCATATATACATTATATTCATATGAAAACATGGATATAGCATGTGTATGATACTATGAAAACATTTTCGAATGTAAATTCTGAACATGCAACATTGCCAATACTCGATATGCAATTATGCATTCATAATTCAAAATTTCAATTCATTCACATTGTCAATATGCATATCATAATAGATATTAAAGAAATAACATAAAAAATGTCAAAATGCCCAAAGGCTACACTGCTGACATATAGTTTCATTGTCAATTACGATATGAAAATCAAAATAGTACTAATGAATTAATATTTTATTATTTTGATTTCCTATTTATTATTTATTATTTATTAATTTTAAATTTTCAAAGGTTTAACAATTAATTTAACGATTTAATATTTTCTATTTATAATATGAATTAATTTTAAACGTTTGATATGAATTAAATTTTAATAAATTTAAAATTGAATTAATGTTGCCTTCTAATTTTTTTAATAACAATTTGAATTAATAGGGGCCCATATTAGAAAATTTAAAAAAAAAATTGAAAATACGACATTTTTTATTTTTTAATAGTCTTATATGTAGGGGACGTCTCGCCATCCCCGGGACGGATTGGGGACGTCCCAGCTGTCCCCAGACATCCCCGGGACGTACGGACGTCCCCCACAGCCAGAGCAGACGCCCCCCCCGTTTCGGGGACATCCCCTCTAAATATTTGGCAATTTGGGGACAGGGGGAAACGTCCCCGAGACTGGGACGGGGGTTTACAGGCCGAGGACGCGTCCCCGGGTTACATAGTTTAAAACTGCAAATCCTCTAAGTTGCATGTCAGCAGTTTTGTAATGTTCCTGCTAGACAAAAACCAGTATGTTGGCTGAACCCAACGAACATTCCTCCGTCATACTAGCAGGCGTGTACTCGAACCAGATGGTGGGGTCAACAAACATGTGTCCACTGTGAGAACCCCAAATAGGGAGGCTAGGGAAATGACAACATCTCCACTATTTTCACCATTAAACACCTATTTCTGAACTACTCAAATTCCCAATACCACTGTGCTTATTGTTCCATAAATTTCAGATTCGATATGTATGTCTATTTGATGCATGCAATAGCAGGTTTGGTACTGATATAAACAATAAATGAACAGAGATAATTGCATAACCAACAGAAACTCATAACAATGCAATCTTAACTTATTTATACTCTTGGGGGGCTGAAATGCAAATATAAGAAGTCTAAGTAAAATTCTGATAAAAATCTGAGAACAAAATCTCTAAATTTGCTGATCTCAAAATACATAAAACAGTCTGAAATCACTGGTTCTGCACTCAGACATTTACACAGCAAATCTTTTATACAACTGGAAATGTGATGACAGTAGACACTTGAACAAGTCTAAGCAAGCATCCTTATATCAGAGACCTACAGACTTGCTAGCCATAGGAGAAATCACAGAACTGCCATACAATAAAGTCACCCAGATCTGCAACTTAAACTCAGAAATTCTGATTTGAAGCCAGCAAAAGTTCAATCCTTTATAAAATCGGAAATAATCAGAATAAAAAAAAAAAATTTCCCAGACGAATACAAACTACCTCAGAACTGTAATTAACCTTACTACTGCAAATTTGTCTTCAGATGAAGGCTACAAAAATTTGGCTCAGTGGCGAACTCCATCACGAATTCACTCTTAGGAAGAGTCAGGTTTTAATCCAACCCTTCTATAATCTACTGAAGGTTTCCGTCCTCAGAGATTAGCTTATACAAGCACAGATATAATCAGCATATCAAAAACCATAAAACATCCCCATATTTCACCCAGCAAGCCTCCTTATAATTTATAAAGAACTTCAGGAAACACCTAGATTAGGAAACATCTAGAAGAAAGATTAGGAATCATTCCATTTTTTGTTACATTCCAAATTTTTGTCACAGCTAGAGAAATTTAAATACTTTCCATTTTGTCATAGCTGCAGAAATTTAAATACTTCACATTTTTTCACAGCTGAAGAAATTTAAATATTTTTTGTAATGTCCCCTTCCTTGTGATGATGCATTAAGTGGTCCATTGGCCTATTCCGGAGACCCGTAGGCTATGTGGAAAGGAGAATTAGGGTTTCCATCTTCTATGGAGTTCTAATCGAGCTTGTCAGGGGTAGTCAGAGGGGAATTCTCCAGTCTTGTTTGTGGTTCCCTTCTAGGTTTTCCATGGACTCGAGTGTGGCATAACATGCAATTGCCTCTTTGGTGGAATGTGGACTTACTATTTTTAGTAAGGGTTTGGCTGTTTGGATGGTGCAGTGTTACTAAGCTCGCCAAGCTCTTTCTTTGGGCGCGAAGATCACAATTTTCGGAACAGTATTTCATGACTTACTATTTTTAGTAAGTGGCAATTTGGGCGTTTCTATTTTTGGCAGTCCTGGATATGGTCCTGATCCAGCGCAGTTCAGTGATCCTCGTTGCTCAGCCTCATACTGGATTTTGTTGATAATCCAGTATTGGAGTCATAAGTGATTAATTAAATATTATTTCCTTATCCTAAGGTTTAATATTTTCTTATTTTATTACTGATTGATGATATGGGGAATTGTGCATAATGTGATTTTCTTCCTAAGTCTGCCTAGGCGAATTATTTGATGATTGAAAGGAGACTTTATTTTATACATAAAAGTTTATTTTATGCCAAAATCGTGGTCCTCACTCCTAGGCACGATTTTTGACTAAGGAAGTGGGCACCATGCTTGGGTCCACCACTTGAAACTCTAGACTTGAAAATCTATATATACAGGTGTTTGGCCCCTCATTTGATCATCTAGAGAAAATATTATTATGTTGTCGGAATGACTCCAGACTTCTTCGAGGGTGAAAACCTCTTAGATCTTTCTTTCCAGTTTCGAGTGTGAGACATCACTCCTAGCTGTGGTTCGAATTTGTGAACTACATGGTGTTACTTAGGATTGCATTGGGTGTGTTTTTGAAGAGTTGTATGCTACTGCATTTTTTGGAGTTGCTGGTGTGTGTTGGCTAGAAGTGTGTTTTGTTTGTAGCTTTCTGCGTGTTGGGTGCATCGTTCTGGGTGAAGGCTCATTAGAAGCGTATTGGAGAGACCATAGATGAAAAACTCGGCGAGCAATTCAAAAACTCGCGAGTAATCGCGATCCATAATCCCGCGCGAGTTAATCGCGGAAATACTCGGGGCGATTTTTTTATATACTCGCCGCGATTTTTTTGGCAAATAATCGCCGTTAATGGCCAAAACCCGCCCGAAACGCAGCACAAAATGCGAGAAAAACGCGACTTAAGTCGCAGGCAAAAAAAAAAACCGAAGTCTTTATTCCATTTCGCGGCTCGCGCGACTCCGGAAGGCAAAAAACGCCACGCGATTTGCATAGGGTTTGCATTTGCACGCACGACCAGGTATCTTTTTGTATTGTTTCATTTCGAATACACAGTCATTTTGACTATGTAATACATAGTCATTTGAAATGATTGTGTATTACACAGTCAAAATGACTGTATTGTTTGCATTTGCACGCACAACCAGGTATCTTTTTGTATTGTTTTATTTCGAATACACAGTCATTTTGACTGTGTAATACACAGTCATTTGAAATGACTGTGTATTACATAGTCAAAATGACTGTATTGTTTGCATTTGCATGCACGACCAGGTATCTTTTTGTATTGTTTTATTTCGAATACACAGTCATTTTGACTGTGTAATACACAGTCATTTGAAATGACTGTGTATTACACAGTCAAAATGACTGTATTGTTTGCATTTGCACGCACAACCAGGTATCTTTTTGTATTGTTTTATTTCGAATGACTAAGACTGTGTAATACACAGTCATTTGAAAATGACTGTGTATTACACAGTCTTAGTCATTTCAAATGACTGTGTATTACACAGTCACAGTCATTTCAAATGACTGTGTAATACACAATCATTAGTAATTAGTAATTACAATTTACAGTCATTTCAAATGACTGTGTATTACACAATCATCAGTCATTTGAAATGACTGTGTAATACACAATCATTTGAAAATGACTGTATTACACAGTCACAGTCATTTCAAATGACTGTGTAATACACAGTCATTTCAAATTTTCAAATGACTGCGTATTACACAGTCATCATTACACAATCACAGTCATTTCAATTTTCAAATGACTGTGCAATACACAGTCATTTCAAATTTTCAAATGACTGTGTATTACACAGTCATCATTACACAGTCACAGTCATTTCAAATGACTGTGTATTACACAGTCACAGTCATTTCAATTTTCAAATGACTGTGTAATACACAGTCATTTCAAATTTTCAAATGACTGTGTATTACACAGTCATCATTACACAGTCACAGTCATTTCAAATGACTGTGTAATACACATTCATTTTCAAATGACTGTGTATTACACAGTCATCAGTCATTTGAAATGACTGTGTAATACACAGTCATTTCCAAATGACTGTGTAATACACAGTCATTTCCAAATGACTGTGTAATACACAGTCATTTCCAAATGACTGTGTATTACACAGTCATTTTCAAATGACTGTGTAATACACAGTCATTACAGTCATTTCAAAATTTCAAATGACTGATGACTGTGTAATACACAGTCATTTTCAAATGACTGATGATTGTGTAATACACGGTCATTTGAAATTTTGAAATGACTGTGTAATACATAGTTATTTTCAAATGACTGATGACTGTGTAATACATTAATCATTAATGTACATTGTAATTAATGACTGTGTATTACACAGTCAATTGTGAAATACTCATAGTCATTTGAAATGACTGTCAACTGTGTAATGTCAATGTGTATTAAAGTATTTCATTTAAATTTAAATTTGAAGTTAAAAACTTAAAAAAATACACAACCAATTAAAAATTTTAATTTTAGAGAGTCATCTATTTTGACTGTAAATAAAATACAGTTATACAGTCATTGTAATTTTCGGATGTTTGTGATTTTTTTTGGTAACAATGTTATTTATCTCTAAATGTTGCCTCTCTTTTGCTAGGTTCTTTTCCACATCTTTTTGAAAGAAAATGGATTCAGCTTCTACAGTTAAAGTTGGTGGCAAAAAGAGAGACCCTTGTTGGAAACATGGGAGACCAGGTCCAAAACGAGGAGATGTTTTTTGCAACCATTGCAAAAAAATTGTAAAAGGTGGCATTAATAGGTTCAAATATCACCTTGCAAAAATTCAATGCCGAGATACCACAAGCTGTACGGAATGTACTGAAGAGGCTACGAGAGATGCAATAGCAACGCTTGAAGCATATGATCAAAGGAAGGCAACAAAAAAGAGAACAGCAGAGGCAATGGCAGCCCCAAGGGCAGATTTGAGTTCCATGGGGTCACATACAGATGTGGAGACATCTGGTTCTTCCCTTGGGCCACGGATACGAGCAAAGGGAACTTTGGACAGCAACATGGAAAACTTCTTTATTCCACGTAACACTCCTGGTGCACAACCTGGATTGCTTGGCACTGCATGGAATAAAGAGGCTCACCAACAAGCCAAGGTGGCGTGTGCTAGATTTTTTATCTACAACGATGTTCCGTTCAATGCTATTTCTAGTCCATCTTGGGACCAATTGGTCACCGCGTTGACTGTGGCAGGTAAGGGGTTCAAATCCCCAAGCCGTTACGAGGTAAGTGGACCGTTATTGCAGGATGAGGTCCAAAACACTCATGCATTAGTGGAAGAGCAAAGGACTATTTGGGAAAAGAATGGCTGCACCATTCTTTCTGATGGATGGACAGATGGTAGGAACAGGACACTCATCAACTTTCTAGTTGCTTCAGGAGGACAGTTAGTATTTTTAAAATCAATTGATGCCTCCAATGAAGTGAAGAATGCGGAGACCTTGTGCAACATGTTGGATGAAGTGGTGATGGATGTGGGAGTGCAGAATGTCATCCAAGTTGTGACTGATAATGCAGCTGCATATGTGGCAGCCGGCAAACTTCTAATGGCTAGACATCCGACATTATTTTGGAGCCCTTGTGCTGCCCATTGTCTTGACTTGCTCCTTGAGGACATAGGGAAACTAAGTTGGGTAAAGAAAGTGGTTGAAGATGGAAGGAATATCACCAAATACATCTACAATCACACATGGGTCCTGAATCTTATGAGAGAACACACTGAAGGTAAGGATCTTGTGCGGTCGGGGGTCACACGCTTTGCTACCAATTTCCTCACCTTGCAGAGCATACTTGCTACATTGCCCAACCTGAAGCGGATGTTCGTGAGTGAAAGATGGTTGGGGAGTCCTTATGCTACAAAGCCTGAAGCAGAGAAGGTTGTGATTGCCATTTTTGATACTAATTTTGCCAAGATGGTGGAGGAGATCATCAATGTAAGTTTTGAAACTTTAATTGATGATTTATTATTTAATTTTCTAATATTTCAATCTGCTGATTTTGTTAGATTTTTTATATCTAGGTGTCGGAACCGTTGGTGAGGGTGCTACGAATGGTGGATGGGGATCATAACTCCATGGGGTATCTATATGAGGCCATGGATAAGGCCAAAGAGGCGATTCAACACTTGTATGGGTCAAACAAGACCAAGTATGAACCCATATGGCGCATAATTGATCGGAGGTGGAACCATCAACTCCACCAACATATTCATGCTGCTGCCTACTTCTTGAATCCCAAGTTTTTTTACTCTCCGAGTTTCAAAGCAGATGCAGAGGTTAGAATTGGCCTTGACACATGCATTCAGAGATTAGTTGATGATGAGATCCTTCGAGACCTGATACTTGATGAGTTGCAGAGTTATAAGAAGGCCTTAGGGGAATTGTTTTCTTCACCTGATTGCAAACGTAGGAGAGCCACCTTACGACCAGGTAAAAAAAAACATATGTTTAATTTTTACCATTTATTTCTCTCTTTAAGATTATTGAAATCTTTACAAGTTATAAATCACATTTTGTATCCTTGCAGATTTGTGGTGGGAAGATTATGGTGCCACAACGCCTAATCTTCAAAAGCTTGCCATCCGCATATTATCACAGCCTTGTAGTGCTTCTGGTTGTGAGCGCAACTGGAGTGTTTTTGAGAACATCCACACAAAAAAGCGCAATAGGTTGACTCAACAACGCTTGAATGATCTTGTCTATGTGCGGTACAACATTCGATTACATGAGAAGAAGGTGCTAGGGCAAGATTCACATGAAGCACTTGACTTGGATGACATTGATCCATATGCAGCAGAATGGGTTGCTTCTCCTGATGATGTTGATAATGATTTGGATCCATTCCTTACTAATGAGCAGCTGAGTGAGTTGGAGAGGGCAGGAGAGGAATGGGATGCGGAAGTGGCAGCACGTGAGGAGGAACAGGAGGTTGATCATGCAGAAGAGGCACCTGTTAGTGTTGAGGATGTTGCCACTACTTCAGCACCACCCACCCAGCGGCCACAATCTATTTTGAGCTTTAGTCGTAGACGCAATTTATGATTTCTTATTTTCATAATTTCATTGATACCAAACTTTGAACTTGATATGTAATCAGAATTTCAGAGGTTCTTGTTTTGTGGTCTATGACTCTATAACTCTATGAGACTGTCACTATGATACATTGATATGTATTGAACTCTTATACATATGTTGCACTTGGTTTTTGGTTTATGCTATGATACTTGCATTTGTTGCTATGTATTACCAAAAAAATTTGATTTATATATCATGGAAATCATATATGTTATACAAATTTGGTGTAAATGTGTGTTTTTGAATTATATATAAAAAAAAATGTATTTTCAAATGTTCGATAAAGTTGCCGAGTTTTGCCGAGTTTTTTGCCGAGTTTTGGCGAGTCCCGAGTTTTTAAAATTTTTTGGCCTTGCCGAGTTATTGCAAAATCCGAGTTTTTCATCTATGGGAGAGACAATCATTTTTCTACATTGGCGTGGCATTTGGTGAACTCTCTAATTTATGGTTGCGAATCGAAGTATTCAGCTACAGCGCCATTTCCAAATTTGCATTGGGTTGCGTGCATCACTCTTGTGGCTCTCAAGTTGCATAAGGTATTGAACTGATTGCCTAAGTTATGCTATTCATTTGCATTTGGTTTGATCTGATTTCATTTAGTTTTGGGGAAGTTACGAACATTTTAGTGGATTTGGGTGTGGCTGGTTCTACGTATTATTGACTCTGATTTCAGAACAGCAAGTAATGATTTTGTTGTGTGAATTTGATATTGAATACTTGAGATATGTACTTAACTCTATCTTCTATCGCATCTCTATCTTTGTACTATTGTTTCAGTAGTACTACTCAATCATTCTAGTTGCATTATATGGTATTTCCCACTGAACAAGTGGAAGAGGATGGCTTAGCCGCCTTCATATTTTGTAATTCAGCTTTGTCCTCCCTCTAAGAAAGTGGTTGAGTGATATTGTCCTCCCGCTGAAATATGCAGTTGAGTGATAGTTTTTATGTATAAGTCCTCTTGTTGCATAAGCGGTAGAGTGATTTGATTCTGGTTATGCTCCTGTTCCCTTGGCTGGTTTACCGCCAAGTTCTTGGTCTTCATCCCGCTGAAAAGTGGAGGGGTTGGCTTGCTGCCCATATTGTAATCAATTTCAGATTTCAAGTACCTAACAATCCCCTCAGCACTATATGCTCTCACCCTCCCAGGTTGGGCTCTCGGTGATCAGAAAGTGGAGGGTTACTTTCAGCAGTATTGAGATTATCTTTCCTAACTTTAACGGGTGCATTGTAGTATTTGGTGTTTAAAAACCAAAAAAAATTAAAGGGGATATTACAATTTTCTATTTTGTCATAGCTGGAGAAATTTAAACACTTTCCATATTTGTCAAATTTAAATAAAGTGACTTATTTTATTATTTTCACTTTATTTTTAATTAAATTAACTCATTGAAGTCATCCTTTAGAAATAAAATTAATTATTTGGACAACTTAATCAATTAATTTAATTAAGTCACCTTATAAAAATTTGGGGACATTATATCCACAAAGGGGTTGGCCTACGCTAGCACTCTAATGCAATGGAAACCCCACTTTTAATGCTAGTGGGCACCATTCACCATCAATCGGAGCTTTTGGCATAGTCATTGCCTTGCTTGGTATTAGAGTTGAGATCTCGAAGTTGAGCCTTGCAAAGCATGGCAGGCATCTAATGTCCCTGCTAAACAAAAACCCAATATGTTGGCTAAACCTAATAGGGATTCCTTTGTCGTGCTAGTAGGTCTGTACCCAAACAAGATGGTGGGGCCAACAGCCAGGTCTCCACAAGGGGCTGGCCTACACTGGCACTCTAGTAGGATGAAAACCCCACTCTTAATGTCGATGGGCACCATAAACCATCAATCAAGGCTTTTGGCACAATAGTTGCTTAGTTCTCTCATGTACCTTTTTTCGAAATAAGATAATTAATAGTATTATTTAAGTTGGGTCCAATTATCTCTAATCTTAAGGGCAACTTAATAGTATTATTATAATTAAAATAAAAGGTGTTTTAGAACACTCGATTAAAATAAGTATTTTTAAAACTTTTAATAAAATAAATAAATGGATAAAATTAAAATTAAAAGTAATTATAAATAATTGGAGGGAAATCTAGAACCCGAGGGCCCAATTTGGAAAGATATATCAAGAAGGTGCCAATCTTCAGCTAACAATCATTCAAGCTATCATTTGCATACTACTTTCAGATTTGAGCAATTGTTCAATCTAGGACATCCAAGGATGAAAACCCTTGGTGTGTTTGAATTCTAGAGGGCGCCTTTCGAATTCATGATATTGGATCAAGAACAAAAACCCTTGTTTCCCATTTTGGGTGAGGTCGCCCTTGTGCCAGTTTGTTGAGGATTTGAAAATAATTTACAATTTGCTATAGTGCTGCTACAGTAGTGTGATAGTGTTTGTTGCTGATTTTTGGAGATTTCACACAGGATTCCAGCAATAGGGCAATTTGGGTTTGCAACCTAGATTACCGGGTTCGGCCCCCTACCCCCCTAGTCCTGGTCCAGTCTGGTCCTGGTCCAGGGTTTGCCTGTGGTCCGGGCAAGGTCCGTGTTCCATAGGCCTGGTTCGAGCCAGGACGGACCCGGGCGGACCCAAGTCGAACCCGGGCAGACCAAGGCAGACCTAGGTCGAACCTGAGTGGCCGACAGCCAAAAAACATGTTTTGTTTTGCAAAATTTAATTTTTTTTTAAAATCCGCCTCTTAAAAAATGAAAATAAAACCCTAAAAGTGACTTTTAAAACATAAAATTGGCTCATTTCTCCTCATTTGTGTTGCAAACAAAAGTTTTTGCTAGCAGGTTGAAGAAAGGGTGAACAAAGTTTGGCTTCCAAAATCAAATAGGAGGAGTTGAAGACTGATTTTTGAAGCTTCAACAAGTGTCGCAGCATCATTTCCACACATTTGGAAGCTCCCATTGGCTACAAGAGGTTGGTTTTTGAAACTTTTTTCTCAACTATTTTTGTTTCACAAATTGTCAAACATGAAACATTAATTATTTTTCATTATTTTGTTTTTGTTTTTGAATATGTTCATATTATTTCTTGCCATAGGAACTAGAATGGCATCTACCTCTTCCTCCATTGGCACAAATGAACAATCAAAACAAAGAAATAATCCAAATTCTCCCCTATGGAAGTATGTCAACATTATAAGACCGCTTCCAGGAGGTGGGGGATTTCGTTGGAGATGCCAAGGATGTGGTATAGAACGTAATAGTTCATATTATCGGGTGGTAGGCCATTTGTGTGGAATACCAAGAAGAGGCATCAAAAAATGCCTTGGAAAAGAGGGTAAACCTATACTAGATGAGACAGTGATGAAATATATTAGGGAGCATGAGGCAACAGAAAGAGAGAAGCCCGTAGATTGAATCAAACCACACCAAAAAAAGCAAAGGGAATGCAAGCCCCATCTAATCCCAATGTTGTAGTAGAAAACGACCCCTTCTTTTCCACAACTCAACCTTAAAGTGAGGCACCTTTGACATGCGAAAGAACAAAGGGGCCTTTAGAAACCGCATTTCAAAATGAGAGTCGAGACATTGGTGACCAAGATGTAGCAAGGTGCATATATGCAAATAGGTTAGCTTTCAATGTTGTTCGCTCTCCATATTGGAAGCAAATGTTGAGAAGTGTTAATGAAGTTCCAAGAGGATATAAGGGCCCAGGTTATGAGAAAGTATGTGGAACCTTATTGGAAAAAGAGGTGAAGGGGGTTGAATATGCATTGAAAGCCATATCGGATTCATGGGCTGAGACAGGTGTATCAGTTGTTTCAAATGGGTGGAAAGATTCTAATAATCATCCCCTGATCAATGGCATAGCGGTGTCCCCTAAAGGGGCAATGTTTTTTAAAGTTGTGGATTGTGAGGGCCAAGTAAAAGATGGCCAATTTATTGCAGATATTCTCATCTTCACCATTGAGTCAGTGGGACCCCGCAATGTTGTCCAAGTCATAACAGACAACGCAAAAAATTGTAGAGCTTCTGGTTTGTTGGTTGAGGAACGCTATGATCACATCTTTTGGACACCTTGTGCGGTCCATTCACTCAATCTTATGCTACAAAAGATTGGGAATAAAATTAAATGGATCAGAGATGTGCATGCAAAGGCTGAGGACATCCAGATGTTCATCACAAACAACCACATGTCTCAAGGGATTTTTGGATCCTTTTCGAATTTGGAGCTATTGAAGGTAAGTGAAATAGTAATTTAATTTTACATTTTCTGATTTTTTTAATTTTCAATGTTCATAATATCATTGTGTAAGCTATATTATATATTCTTCTTTAAAGTTTGGCTTTATTTTTTAATCATTTTGGCATTAATTTGTGTTATAGGTTGTTGAGACCCGTTTTGCATCAAACACAATCATCTTGAGACAACTTGTGAAAGTTAGAGTGGCACTATGCAATATGGTGATCAGCACCAATTGGATTATATGGAAACAAAGTAGCAGTGAGAGGGCAGCAAAAATTAAGGACTGAATATTGAATGAGTCATGGTGGGATCTTGTGACATATCTCCTTAGTTTCACTGAGCCCATTATGAGCATGATTCACTATACCGACATGGATAGGCCTTGCATTGGTGAGATTTATGATGGCATTGACTCAATGCTTGAAAAAATGAAGTGCACTATAAATGCAAGAGAGAATGACCCCGAGGAGAAATTCTTCAAAGAAGTGGAAGCAATTGTTGTAGAAAGGTGGAATAAGATGACCACTCCTTTGCATCTTCTTGCCTATGCCTTGACACCAAAGTACTATAGCAATCAATTTCTTGATAAACCAGGAAGGATTCCACCATGGAGAGATCTAGAAGTATCTGAAAGGGTACAAGGCAGCATTCCTCAGTCTCTATCCTAATGATGATTTGCGAGATATTGTTACAAATGAGTTCATAGAATTTGCAAATGGAAATGGTCTAAGTGTCGATGCTCTTCATCATAGATCCAAGAAGGATGCTCATAGTTGGTGGTACTTCCATGGCACACGCTTCCAAAACCTACAACCCCTCACTGTCAAAGTTTTATCACAAGTTTGTTTAATTAATTAAAATTTATCACAAGTTTATTTATAGTTTGCTTTGTCTTCATAGGTTGCTAGTAATTTTTAATTTTAATTTTTATAAATGTATATCTTTAATTGTTTACTTTGTCTTCATAGGTTGCTAGTTCATCTGCTTCAGAAAGAAATTGGAACACATACTCTTTCATCCACTCAATAAAGCGCAATGCGTTGCTATCAAAAAGAACGGAGAATTTAGTATATGTGCATTCCAACCTATGTCTTCTTTCACGCAAACAATGTGACTACAAACAAGGTGAAACGAAAAATGTGGGATATAGAACCACAGCATACTGATTTGGATGCTTCCGCTTCTCAACTTGTTGCATTAACACTTGATGACTCGGATAGCGAGCAAACTTATAGTGCAAGTGGCATTGGCATTGGTTCATCTAATGTCAATGTCAATGATGAGGAGAATGAGGATGATGAATTAGACAATCCATTTGATAATTAAACTTTAAATTGTTGAAAGTTGAAACAATGATACTTGAATATTTTGTCATTTTGATATTAAACTTGATGTATATGATGTTATTATGGTATGATCAAGATGCTATGATTACAAGTTTATGTTGGTTTTGTTGTTTATATGATGCTATGTGACACATGCTAATCTTAATTCATGCTTATAGGCTGCATAAATATTAAAATATATATATAAATATAAAATTTACATGTTTTTGTACTAACGAACCCAAACCCCTTTTCAAAATTTTGCCATGCGGCGTACCGGTTCTTCGAACCTGAACCGGCAAATTAGTTTGCAACCAAATTTCAATATTTGGTGCCATATCATATTTGAAGGTTCCTATATTGATTTTCAGAATTTGGGGAGTCATTGTGCGGCAAAAGGTGTTGGATCTGAACTATACAGGTCTATGACAGTCAACCCTAGCAAAGCACCACCATTGGGTGTATACATTTGACAATATATTGCTCTTTCGACCCTATTTCTAGCAGATCTGCATCATTTCCAGACTGATTACAGTATTTTCTAGCATTGTACAGCAAGCCATACATCTCCAAACAGCAGCCATACCAGTCACCAACCTCTATTAGTTGTTTACAGACATTGCAAGGTCTGACCTAAATCTTACTTGCATCTTTTTAGCTGGGTAAAACATTCTGCAAGTGCAAAATATCTTATAAAACCTGATGTGTACTTTCCAACATATTCATTCATTGTGTTATGTACCTAGGAATATGATATTATAACATTTTTAGGTGGATAGAGATGGTGGCATGTGGCACACATCCCTTATGTTAGTTATATTATGTCATATGGACAACTTGTGTAATTAATAATATTAGGTGGTGAGTAGACCTTCACTACGATTACCCCTCCATTTCATTATTATATGTGTGGATCTTATCACATTGTTTTCAGTGGGCTATACTGTTCAAATAAATCATATTGGAAGATTATTTGGCTGCCCTAATTCAGAATTGGCTTCATCTAACATTCTAGGAATTTTATGACAAAAATCAGCAATGTTGAATATTGTTTATTACAATTGTGGATTGATATCAATACATAAGGGTCTTGAAAAGTGTGGAAATTTATACTTATTGTTTGCATTCATTTCCTATCAAAAAAAAAACAGAATAAATAAAATACAAAAGGGGAGAATTCAGTTTTAACATGTCTCCTTCAAAACAACTCAAACCAGAACAGTGTTTGAGGTAATACCTCTCTTCAAATTATGTGGGTAAGCACCCTGACATATGAAACTACCCTTGACACAAAGCTATAGGGAAAATATATAGTTATTCACAATATACAATATTTTCTTTGAGAGGTTTTGTATGAAATGAAATAACTATCTATCCGCTTGTCTTGCATGAAAGCAAGCAACTCTAAAAATGATGAAGGATGCCTCCTACTGGCTAAAACAGCGACCAGCAATCAGATGCAAAAATAATTCTTATAGAAATAACAACTTAGAGCAACAGCATATGATTTCAAAAACTAAATAGATAATTTGCAAACAAATTTGCAACCTAGATGAATAAAAAGCATCAATACAAATATTGACACTTATTTATACTTAAAAATTTTTAGTCTCCACAAGGCTGATCTAGGCACCTTTCTCATTCGCTTGATTTATTTGAAGCAGTTTATCAACAAAAACACCAAGCACCTATCCCTGCTGTACCTGCCTTTTAAGCTCAGTCAAACAAATGCTAGGCACGAATTTCATTATGCTTTATCAGTCTAGGTGCCTACTCTCATCCATGATGCCACTTAAAACCCCATTTTAGATCCTCCCAGGCATCAGTTTCACCTGCTCTCACCACTTAAGCTCCTGCTGATGGCTGTTTCATGACTGCTAGGCGCACTTTCAAGGGCCTTGTGTCACTAACTCGCCTGCTAGGCACACTTCCAACAGCCCCATGTCACTAACACACCTGCCAGTTAGATGCCTGTTTAGGCTGATGCTGCGACTGATGCTCTCTAACAGACCTCTCCTTCTGCCACTTAACGTTGATAAAACACAGACCTAGGCATCGTTTTATGTATGCCTTGTTACTACAAATGATTGCCAACTGACTATTAGGCACCTTTATGGCTTTATCTCACTGACATCGTTTGTTCAATCCTATATTTCTGCTATATTTGCCCTGGAATGCTGCTCAGCGGATTAATATGAAGGAATGATGACTTGATTCTTTAAAACCTGATCAGCCCTATTCAGTAACAAGGTCAAAAAATCTTTTGGAAACTCCATAGGAGTTCAACGCTGCCTTCATTATCCCCTCTACAAAAAGAACTAGACAAACTCCAGACTGCTCCAAGGCAGAAGTTTGCTGTTCGGATTTTGTTGGACAACAAACCACCAAGGCAATGTCTAGAGCGAGCTCTTTGCTGTTCGGATTTTGTTGGACAACAAACCACCAAGGCAATGTCTAGAGCGAGCTCAGTGCTTCACTCAGCAGACCCGGCTCAAGCTCTGCACTATGCTTTGCTTCCTTTGCCATACACTACGACAGTTTCTTGTATCCTTGCCTCACCTGTGAATATACGTACCTTACAATTTAGAAAGGATCGAGTCCAGCCCTTCCTTTACTTGGCGAAGGGTGGAATAAGTACCATATCCGATGTGGCATTTCAAAATTAAAATGCTCCTTAAAAGGATTCTTTAATATTTCAATTTTGATCTTCAGATGCAGATTTTCCTTTTCACATGCAACTTGCGAATTGTCCTAATTCTCCACCGTAAGTTCCAAGTCTGCTGCATGTTTTGTGTGAGCTGCTTCCTTTGCCATACACTACGACAGTTTCTTGTATCCTTGCCTCACCTGTGAATATACGTACCTTACAATTTAGAAAGGATCGGGTCCAGCCCTTCCTTTACTTGGCGAAGGGTGGAATAAGTACCATATCCAATGTGGCATTTCAAAATTAAAATGCTCCTTAAAAGGATTCTTTAATATTTCAATTTTGATCTTCAGATGCAGATTTTCCTTTTCACATGCAACTTGCGAATTGTCCTAATTCTCCACCGTAAGTTCCAAGTCTGCTGCATGTTTTGTGTGAGCTACAAAGGAATTTTGGGCTCAAAGTAGTAGCTCAAGCTGATGAACCACTCTGTTAGGTGTTTCAGCCTTTGCGGCCTACAATTCGCCAAATCGCATTTGCACATGAGTGAATTAGTTTTAGGTACATACATTAGGATACTGAAAATAGGTAACTTTAAGTGTGCAATTCACATTTGATACCAATCTCAACTAAGGCAATCCACCACGTCACTCACATGCTGCAGTAAGGCTACACCCAACCTCACACCTGCGCCCAATATCAGCTTTAAAAAATTAGAAAATTAAACTTGGATGAGATAGAACAGTTGTCTTTCAGGTCACCACCTTTGTGGAAAGCCACAGTGAGATTTCTTTGTATTTACCTCATATATTGTTCAATATTATAGCAGAGCGTTTGAACCTCCAGACCAGAGTAATCCAAACCTTGCTAATCCACTTAAGCCCATAAAGAGCTTTATTGCGCATTCATTACACCACAAACTTTCCTACACGTATTTACTAGACATACCACACTTACTTAGGCATGTACCCTGTTTTCAATACAACAACTCACGTACCCTGAACCCGATTAACTAACAAAATCAAAAAGAAAGAATCTGAAAATTTATCATGCCATGCGTCCTCATAATTCTTAAATTTGCCCAAATTGACAGGCGGCAGCACTTTCTTCCAGTAGTAGCCAATATAAGAAGTTTAGACAACACCATAAGGGCATCTGAATATGATGCTTACAATACCATTACACAGCAAACCCTCAAAGGGCATCTAGATTTTTCTGAAGTAGAGAGTTGAATTAATAGGAATTTAGCTATTGCTGAAACATATAGAGAAATCTCATTGAAAATGTCACGCATTTTAAGGTTATAAATTTAGTTATTATAACATTATGAATGAAATTTTGGAAATTGAAAACCTTAATGACGTCGAAAGGATTGAAAATAATGCCAGAAAGAACAGCAGCTCCGCCACCAGCCAGAACTCGCTCCCTCCATCCAACGTCACTCTGCCTCAATGTTTTATTCACTTCACCATACGCGTGTAGAGAATGAAGGTGATTTTGGTCTGACTTCGAGTCTGCCATTTACAGAAATTAACTTGTGCTCTTTCTTTCTTTCGCTGCAAAGACCACCATTTTGAACGGAGGCCGCCTTTACTGCCGCATGGACAGCAACTACGTTAGAATATCTCGCTCGCCATGTGTAAATCTGGTACAGCACGCAACCTTCTTGTAGAATAGTTTGATTTTAAGCGTCAGCATTTTGGGAATAAAAATGCAACACGTAGTGCCGAATATTTTTCTTTATAATATGGTAAGGAATATTCGTTAGTATAGTTGAAGGAAGTTAGTTATATTGCAAAACTGAATTTCCGATTTTAAATATCATTTAAAAAAAAAAAATTAAATATAAATTTTTTATATATTTTTAATTAATAAAAATAAATTTAATGCTCTGACCGCTGACTATTTTAATTATATTATATAATTACAAAAATTATAAAGTAATTATCAATATTTTTTAATATTTTTAATAAATTAAACACTTGTTAAAAGATATTTAGCCGATAGGCTTTTTTAAGGGGGGAACTCCCCACCGGATTCCACAAGTCTCACACTGGAATCTTTTTCCTGGTTGCCCAGGTAAAATTAATCTACTTAAGTGCAAGATGACAATATTCCTTTTTGCATTTTTAATTTTTTTTCACTGATGTTTAGGTGAACTGCTTTGGTACGTTTTATTTTTACTAGCATTTGCATCTAATCAGAGGTGCAATGGGTTTGCCGATAGTAATATATGGTTAAATATGCTAATTGTATAAAATAAAATGTGTGGTTGTTGTTAAACAAGTATTGCAATGTTATAAGGGATTTCAAGATATTATAGCTCCATCATGTTTTTTTGAATGTGTTGTGTTTACAATAGCACAATTTGAACAAATCCAAACAACTTATAGAGTTAAAAAAAATTGAACAACATTATTAAATTATAATTATGTGTAAAGATTAGAACATCCAAGGGCCAAAAAGTTTAGGGGCCTTTTTTTTTTATCTTAGAGAGATAATTGTTGTACTCTTGCTTCTTCTTTCTTCAACATGTTTTTACCCTATTATAAAAAAGATTCCAATTTTTTGGAAAGCTATTTGTCATCAGTTGAGCCAAATTTTGTTAACAATTCTATTAAACTTATGCTTTGGTTAAGTACTTTGTACATCTTGTTTGGAGTGTATGCATACAACTGACTTGTAATTTGAATAATATTAGAAATGTCATATTTATTATTCCAAATATGCACTTATTTGTACATTGTGGTCAGTTACAATTTTCTCAAAGATTGCATATTTAACACGTATTTAGCATCATTAGGTACAACAAAAAATTCCAACATCCGATAAGTTTTGAGCTAAGCCAGTTAACAGTTGTCAAGTCTGTAGTTGAAACATTAGCTTCTTGTAAACTTGGGGGTGTTGGTGGATTTTGAGATAGATCGCTCGCAATCGTGATTATATCGTGATTTTCATCAATTCAAGCCATGACCTCTTACAACATAGTAGAAATAATAAGTTATCACATTGTATAAATATTAATATTTAAATTAGTAGATTTTACACAAAGACCAACTGATGCTCTGCAAAATGGACAAGGTTAGTCTGAGATAAATAACACACACACAAGAAACCGTTAGTGTTAATCAATCAAAAACTAATCTAAACAGGCATATCAAAAGAGATACTAAAAACATGAAAGCATATTTAACTAAAGAAGCAAATATGATGAGGCATCTCCAAATACCTCCTAACATGCTCTTAGCTTCTTCTCCTTTGTTCCTCTCCTCTCCAAGTTCCAAAATAGTGTAGCTCTCAGCAGCTTTTTCCACTATGGATGCTTATGGAAGATTGAGATTTGAGTATTTTGCTTCAAATGGGAAATGAAAAACTAAAATACTAGATGTTATTAAAATGATTGATTTTAACTAAAATAACAAAGATATTAGTTTGCTATGCTAAATGCTCTCTAAAATGCCTATAGGTTAAATGCATACAAGTTTTCAGGATCTGGATTATGAAGAAATGGGCTCTATTTATAGGAAAAATGGAACAATGGATGGTTGAGATTGAGTAATCTCAACAAGGGTCAGGATTGAATGATTTCAAATCTATGTGAGGGCTTTCAACCCAATCCCAGGATGACAAGTGTCAATGTGAGATAGGTTGAGAGGAGAGAGAATAAGCATTAAATGTTTGACATAACTTTGGGAGTTACAGTCAAGGTTAATTGAATGAATAAACTCTTTATTCAAAGAATAAAGCTTTTATCCAATGGATAAATTCTTGTACAAAGGCAAGAAGGATAAATATGGTCAAAGCAATAAATGCTTGGGGGGACAAGTTTGAAATAACCATAAATGGTTATGTAAGAGCCATAAATGGTCATGTAAGAGCCATTAGTGGTTTTTGAAGACTTTGGGGGTTAATTTGTTGAACACACAAAGCATTAAATGCTTTTCAAAGACTTTTGAAGTCTTTGAAAAGTGACTGCATTTTACTTAGGAATGTGACAATAATTAGAAGATGGATTAGGCTAATTAGGAAGGGGTTAGAAGAATTTAGAAGGGGATTAGATTTTGCAATTGGATTTGGTGGGTGAGGGAAAATAGGATTTTTATTTAAAATAAAATTAGTTTATTTCAATAAATGAGTGCAAGGTGCATTTGTAGGAAAATGCAAGTGGGGGGGGATAATGATTTAAATAAATATTTTTATTTAATTTATTTAAAAGAGAAATAGGGGGATTTAATTAAATAAATAGATTTTATTTATTTAATTGATTGGAATTTGATTTAATGAATTTATTAAAATAAATTGAATAATTTAGTTAATTAATAGAAGAATGTTTGGGGATGAATTAATTAAATATTAATTTAATTAATTGATGGCTAGTAGATTTTTAATCACATAAATAGCATTTATTTATTTAATTAAGCTGGACAGATTTGTGTGACTACACCAACTAATATTAAAAAAATTATTTAGATTGTATCCGATTTTATAAATTTTACCATTTTTAAATAGTTCGAGGCATGGGAAGGACAGAATCTTATCGAATAGAGTAGTTGGCGAAGTTGGATGGGTTTAGGGGGGTCGGAATAATGATTTGGAAGCACCATAAGTAGATGTTATAGTCAGCCCTATATGCTTTCACGTTGGAAACTAATAACATTTTAGCTAAGGGCATTTATATGTCCATGAGGGCGGTGAAAAGTTTAACACTTTATAATAAATACACAAAACATAGATTATTCATATATTAATTATTCGTTTTAATCAAAAAGAATTCTTTGATGTTATAGTCAGACCCGTTGAGGGCTATGACTCCAGTATTCATTCACTTTGACCTAATTAGATTATAACAAAATTTCATGTTAGGGTTTCAGAGGATAGAAAGATGTTGTACATGGTCAGAATTGATTCAAATCTGTCTACCAATATATTTACAAGATCATTTAAATATATTTTTTATTTTTAAAATAAGTTATGTTAAAATTGCTCAATAATATGTTGTAATTTTTGATAATATATTAGAAATGTGATATTAATCTAAATTCAAATTTCAAACACAAGTTTTAAAAAATAAGTTTTAGGTAGATTTTGTGATCATTTGAAATTAAAATTATCTAAATTTGCTTAAATTAAATTTAAAGTTAATGTATTTTAAAATTTATAATATTGAGAATATAATGATTTTTAAAATTTATTAAAAAATATTTTTTTATTTGAATAAATAATAAAATTTAATATGGTTTTAAACTATTTATATGCTCATTAAATTATTTAAAATTATTTTTATAGGTTATGTATATAAAAATAAAATAAAATAATTTTTTAAATATTAAGATTATGATTAAGAGAATCGTTTTGCAGATTTATAAAATTATATATATATAGTGAGAATAATGAGCACATTGACTGAGTAAGTTTTTCAATGGGATCCAGGACTGGAATTGAGTATGGAGGATCTAAAACTTGAACTGGTGGCTATGCAATCGGATAATCTACTTCTAGATAAACGGGGTAAACTTGATATCCAACACGCCCTAAATATAGAACCTAAGCTACTGCGGGATTTAATTTTGTGCACTTCACTCAATCCATTCATTTGCTCTGTAAATCGGCAAACACAAACAACGCCTCAAACTTTTTTCACTCATCCATAACTGAATGCCTAAATAAAATGATTATGTAGAGAGTCCCAAAGGAAAAAGGAAGGCAATCTAGTAGCCTGGTAACAACACATTTTGAGAAAATGGGATTAATATTCTTGCAATTTGTCTGGTATATCTTCATGGCATGGCAAAGCCAATGTATATTAGTACCTAAAAGTTAAGATTAAAAAATTTGCACACGAGAGTTTTTTTTCGGTCTTGTAAGGTTTTCTAAGTCTGATGATAAAATTAATTTGTCTGACTCTAAATATATACAGACATTGCAGACTAAAAACCTTCCATTCTTTCACAACAAGCTTATAACCACCGTAGGTATGGGATAAACACAATAAAATGCAAGAAATTATATAAAAATCTCAAAATTCTATTTTTTCTAACAGGTTTGTATCAAACACAGTGTTAATTCAAGCATAATGGATATGGAACAATTATAAAAACCTGATTGTTGCATCGTTTACCAATCTTTGTAAGGCCCTACTATCAACGAAACCTGGATGCATCATTCAAACATCGGTATCATACTCAACTATATAAAGATTCAGAATAAAATTTAACAAAATATCACTTCACCTGAACTAACGTTTAATTGCAGCCTTTTTGTTGATCTTGGTTTTCATTCTCCTTCTTGTTTACATGGACGTATATAGGCAAGAAGAAAGTGGTGGGCGGCAAACAACATGGTTCTGAATTCGTGATCAAATTCTCAGTTTCATGCCACGCAGAGGTTTACCCCAGGGAGAAGTTTATCTCACCAAGCAGTAGGGTTTAGGTTTTACCATCTATTTTAACAATTTCACGCCATGTTAAACTTTACCTAAACACGTTATTAGGTGCGTGGCAATACAAGAACAATCCGTTTGCATAGAATTGACATCGTGCCACAAAATCATTGCTTACATAAAAAAAAAAATTGTGCAACATTAGTAATAGTATTACTCTGCTAAAGAATGAAAGTGATGCAAACATAATCAAAATCCAACTGTCAGATTAGTTTGACAGAAAGCTCTATTAGAAGCATTAAAATTGTCTCATTCATTTTAAGTCTCAATATTAATTTGGCTTTAAAAAAATTTATTGGCTGGCAGAATTTAGATAGTTAGTTTAATAAATTTTTATGAGCAAATATTTACAAATTATACTCGCATAAATATGGAATGCCTATTTTATTCGATTAAATTAATGTTCATAGTAATTAAAAACATTAAAAATTCACAATAATCTAACTCAAACAATTAATCTGACTAAATCTTCGGCGCATTATTATCTCATCACATCTTTCAAAACAATTAATAATAAAATGCAATGCCGAGCGATCATTGTGCCAAAATGTTTGATTAAAAAATATTTTACTTGTTGTTGACGACATAATACAACCATAAAAAAACATCTGCATTCATTTAGATTTTATTCTCTTACTCACGGAAATGATATTTGCTCTTTTGAGGCGGTGTAAGCAGGCGCTAAGCGGCAAACGACAAACTATTCTAGGGCGCCCGAAGAAAAGTGCCAACATTATCACTAAATATGTGGGGTGAATAAAATCATATCATCCTACTGAGAGTTGAAGGAAACCGGACGTGCATGATTACTTTCTAATGTGCGTGAGACAATACCGGTGGGCTATGCCCACGTTAAATAGCCTATCGACTAATTACAAATATTAAAACATGTGAAAATAAAGTTTAAATTAATGTTATTTACCGTATATATTATAAAATGGCATATTAATCTATGTATTATTAATATAAATTGTATTTGAAATCAAGATAAAAATTTACTTTTTTATTTATTTCAAGTTTGTTCTCAATTTCTTAATTATATAAGGAGATAATCAATAAATATTACATCATTACATTTAATTTTTAAAATGAAAATTGTGAGATATACCAAACTAGATTTCAAACCAAATGCATGTCAAAATATTCAAATCATTATAAATAAAATTATAAAAAATATTTTTAAAAAACTTATAGTTTCATCCTTTTAATTTTTTTTAAAATTTAATAATCAAAATGTAGATTAAAGTTTGCAATTCAAAATTCTAGTTTAAGATCTTTATATGTTTTTTTCTAAATCTTTCTAATGTATGGATTAATCGTTCTTTCCTATTTAAAGATATTATTTTGATGCTTATGTTTTATAGGTTTTGAAGAGATATGACATAATCATTCTTTCCTATTTAGAGATATTATTTTGATGCTAATGTTTTATGGGTTTTGAAGAGATGTGGCATTTATCACAAAACCTAAACCATAGAAGGTAAATAATATTGTTGTGTTAAAAGAGAAGGGAGACTAAGTTTTTCACTCCAGCTAATCTAATCAAATGGTTTCTTATATTTCATCAGATTTTCATAAATGATTTTTTAACTAATTTTTTGATGTATAATTACATAATCATAAAATAATACATATAATAATTATAATATAAGATGGTATAAAAATAAAGTTCATTCATTGTTGTCAAGCGAGGTGGAAACCATGTTGTCGGTAGAATCAAATTCATTGGCAAAAGATAAAGAAAAAGAAAAGTTTTCTTCCCACAAAAATCCTAAAATTGACAAGTTACGTTCTATGATTTTGTACCTTTCTATATATTAATCAAAGTACATTTTACTATCGGCATAACTATTGCACCTTGTTTTGGTGCAAGTGCTAGTTTTTTATTAAGAGTTCTTTTATAGTTTTAATTTTTTAATGTATTTGTACAACAAAATGTTTTTGACTGATTTTAATTCAATATAAATAATTTTAATTAATCCCTTTTCTAATTAAGAATTGTTATAGTGTTAATTTTTTTAATGTATTTGTACAACAAAAAGATTTTGACTAATTCTATTTCAACATAAAGATTTTTAACTAACCTTATTTCTAATGTATCAATCTAGTTGAGTAGAATTAAATATAAATGTTGGCAAAGATGAAAGAAACAAGGTTGCATTGTTGCGAAGTTCATGTCAAATGTTGGCAAGTCAGTGGTGATCTTTGATACGTAAACAAATGGAGAGTACCACTAGTTCAATCAAACTGAGATGAGACATGAAATGTTTGACAATTATAGTAATTTGTTATACGTTTGTAAAGGATGATTTTCAATATGGCACAAATTTTGATACAAAATGTTGAAATTGGGTAAACTAATACTTTCACTAGGAACAATACAATATATTATAAACTTTCTTAAAGAGAAAAAATAAAAATAAAATAGATCATCAATATTGCCAAACTGTTTGAGCAATCTTCTAATGATGAATTTATTGTCAGGGAAGTCAAGGCCCTTAATGTTCTAGCTAATGCAATTCAAGTTCAGCTTCAATTTATACACCAACTTGAAACTTATTAATAATGACTCTATTTTTACACCAACTCTGAGAAACCTAGAGTAGGTATTTCCCTTTCGCTAAATAGTAGATTGTCTCAATCTATTAGGGACGTTCGTCTCTCCCCCTATGATAGAGCTATATGGATTACCTTAGAGATTGAGGAAAAAGTAGGGATCTACTCAATTTATGCTCCTAATCACTATTGTAGTGCCCTACCAAGGTACCCCCACAGATGAAGCCAAGAAAACCTGAAATAATTTTTTTTTTAAACATTCCAAAACAACTCAACAACTTCAACACAAAAGATACAACACATCATATCGCACTTGCATGACAACGTGCACACACGTGTCACAAGGGACACGTTGACACACAAGAATGACTACATAAAACCTAAAAAGACTAAGAAATGTGGAACCACCCACCATGAAGAATAACAAATACAAAGTCCAACCTTCATGTTACAAAGGAAGATTCAGCTTTTTGAAAGATGGATTTAATTATTAATTCATATGTTGATAACAAAGGATAGCAGTTGATAATATTTTCAAAGAATTGTTTCAGCAGCTCACGGTACTACAAAAAATCCGAAGAGTTACAATCCTCCTCTATTATAAAGAGAGCTTTGTCATAAAATAGAGCTCATTCCTTCAAATGGCAGCTCAAAGTCGTGATCCATGTGCAAGTTTTGACATGTATATTGTTTATAGTTTTCAATGCAACCTGTAACCACGAATTTTCTGAGACAGACAAATCAGTTTTGGTGCGGGGGGCATAACTTTTAATTACACCGTTGGATCGGGCTGAATTTTTGGCAGGTTTTAGAAAATCTAGTTTTCTAAATCCTCACTGGAGAGATTGGACAAATATTATCGTGTTCGAAATTTATTGATTTCTGAGTATGGGTCTATACAAATTTCTGAGAAAAATATTATTATGAGAAGCTCACATTTGAAATGGAGATATAAAATAAATGACCACCTGTCAACACATAATTATATGTGTTTAAATTACATTCTCTTCAAATATTTTTTAGAAAGGAATGGAGGATAAAATATTTGAAGCAAAACTAAAAAGAGTTGTCGGAAGAAGATAGAAGATAAAGGAAAAGATTAATTAATAATCTTTTCAAGAATCAGTTATTGATAACTGAAATTCTCAGCTATATATATGTAATGAAAGAAAGGAGAAAGGGGTTCTTCTTTTCTTTTCTTTCTCTTTCTGCTGTAAAAAAAGAAGGGGCAGCATTGTTTTTTGGACTGCACAGTTTTGTTTTTCAGAAGTGTTGAATTTGTGAGCTCACATTTTTTGGGCATTGATAGAATGAAGAAGATTTTGTTGATCTGTGGATTTGTCAATATTTTCTTTTTATTACAATGAGCGTTGTCTCTCTTGTAATTTCCTTTCATTGTCTTTTCTGTTAGATCAAACTATGTATATGCATTTGATTTTGAAACTTTGATTTCAAAAATAATTTGTATTTGGAAAGAAATCCGATGTTAACTCTTTGTCTGGGTATTCTGATCCCGTTGTCCTTTGAGGCATGAGAGAGACTCGATCAGAGTTCAGAGCATTTTTATTTATTGGAAAGGGTATTTTCCTAGGTGTGGATAATTAAACTGTGTTTTACTTATCTTCATTCACTTCATTATAAATCTGTTATTCGCATCTGTGTCATGGCTATGAGCATATGTTAGTTGCCTTTATTGCTTTCCGGTTAAAAGCATATTCAGAAAAATATATATTTTTATCCAACAAAGGGAGTTGTACCTTCATATCAAAATTCAGAGAGCACTTGCACTCACCATTGCAAGTGACTCAATTGTTGGTTCTAGTTTTTGTCTTTCAATTTGGGCATTCAGGAGTCATTTTTGAAAGGTATTTAGGAAGGACAAATATGTTTACCAACATATTTTTGGTGACTCTGTTGGGGATTCGAAATCAAAAGATCAGTCATTTTTGTTTTTTCCCCAAGTTTTAAAGACATCTTTGTGTGAAAGGAGATTGGCGACTCTGTTTATGTCTGGTTGAAGAATTCCAGTCTGAAATTATGGCTTTAGTTGCAGCTCAGGCATGGGGGACTCATTTTGGTCCATTTGCTTTGCCCCAATATTCAGCCCTTCCTAAAGGATCAAGGGAATGATTTCCAAAGTTTGTTGGAGATAAGAATCAAGATCTTGATCATCACATTAAAGCAGTCATGGTTACCTATGGGATTCTTGGAGTGCAAGAAGAGAATATCTTTGTGAGACTGTTTGTTGACAACCTTGTTGGAAATGTCGTTGAGTGGTTTCAGAATTTGCAAGATGGATGCATTACTAGCTGGGATGACTTAAAGGCAAAATTCCTTAAAAGATTTCAGCCTGTGGTTGATACTTATAAGTTACTATTGAATTTATTTCAAATTCAGATGCAAAATGATGAATCTATGAGAGGTTTTATTGATAGATTTAATAGATGTGTTCGTAAAATTTCTCAAGCTTGCCAACCAACTGAAAGTAATCAGCTATGTGTTTTTATTGTTGCATTGCAATCTGAAATTAAATTTTAGTTGAAGCATAAGAAAATACAAAATTTGAAAGATGCACAAAAAGAGGCTATTGAGGTAGATGATGATATGTTGTTAAGTGGAATGAAATGCATGGATGAATGTGTTGTGAGGGAGCCACAATCTAAAATTTGTCTTTATAATCAAAAGTTTTATCTGAAGAAAGAGCTTCTACAAAAGAAACTTGTTATGAAAGCATCAAAATCAACACTACCTATCTCTTATTCTCAAAATTTAACAGTCTTCAATGATGGACACTTCCAAGAACCTCCTTTGATTGAAAATAGCTCTCCTAGCATTGCAGGGATTTGTCATTTGTATGTTGAAAATGATAATTCATTTAAAGATGAGGGTGATCAAACTGCACAATCAAAAATTTTAATGACTTGCTTAGATGCTTCTTCTATATAGCAAGGATTTGATGATGAACAATTAGATGGAAGTTTGCTGGAAAATGTCTCTTTTTCAGAATTTGAATCTTTTTCATTTGATACTTCTAATGCAATTTCAGCTAATAATTGTAATCAGGGAAGCATAACATATCAGCATAAACAAGAGACACCTTATGGTGAAAAAGTAGGGGGTATCTCTCATATTGATATGCAGACAAGGTATGAGTCTTTTTAGTTTGATTGCATGCAAGATATTGAGAAATTGTTGCAGCCCAAAACATTGAAGAATTTTGAGAATACTCAAATGCAAACCAAGGGAAACTCATTCACCTCTATTATGATATCACACAGGCGATCTGAATTAGAGATATTCAAATTTGATTGTGAAGATGAGCTGTTTGATAGTCATCCCATGCTGGAATCATTTTGTTTTGAAGCTAATGTTTATAATGAATTCTTGGAAAATGAATGTCTAGAGAGTCAAAATTCAGATTTAGATAGAGACTTTCTCACAGACCATTCTTGCACTTTTGAAGAAGGTTGTCCTATTAAAAGCATGGCTTATTTTTCTAACATTCATATGGAAGACTGTGGTATTTCTAATACGAATCAACTCACTCAAGATGGTGTTGACATGTTGCAACCAGAAGTCTATGATGTAGAGTGGCTTTTTGGACCTTTTTTTTTTTTTAGGAAGTTTTTACAATGGGTTGTTATTGGATCCTTCTTTACAATGGTTGCAGGTTATTTATTGGAAATGATACTTACATATCAACCACTTTTCCGCACCGGCATGTACTTCTCACAACCAATTGATGGCTTTACATGAACAACCAGTTGCATTCTTGGAGGCATGGGTTGTTTTCCCGATCTTTTGTAAATAAATTTTTGGTTTGATTTAGGTGTAGCTTGTCTTAGTTTTCAGCCTTGTTTTGGTGTGGGTTTTGGCTTGTTAGTTTTGTTTTGTTGCCTCTTCCCTTGTCTATAAGAAGATCCCTATGCTCTGTTTGTCTTGACTCTATTACCCAATGGCTAAGCACTATTCTTCTTCTCTCCCATAGACATTCTAGATTCTCCTAGTCCTTTACAGTCCTGGTCCCCAATCAGAGTCAATGTTACCCCTATATTTTTTGCTCGTGCTTAAAGCGTTATAATCAGCTAAAAACCAGCTATTGCTAATGTTTTAATGTTGAAAGTGTTGGTCACCTTTGTTTAAACTTCAAGCACCCTCTTGGACATCCCCTACCTGTCAATCACAAAGAAGTCATTGTTTTTCAAATTCTGTGAAAGATGACATAAAATCTTTTTGTAGAGATAATTTTAACATCCTCTTCTCCAAAATGACCAGTTTTTATGGCCAAACTCCATGTCGGTTGGGAGATTATTGTTTAATTTTTCGGTTACCCATATGCCCAAACAATTAAATCTCAATTTTTATGTGTCATTTGCAAAAATAATTTATGGGTTATGCTCTACTCAGCTTATTTATTCTACAGTTAAAATTTCATAAGAAACAGAGCTCTCAGTAACAAGTTATGTAGATTTTTCTATGGAAGCCGAAAAGAAAAATTGTCATTGAACTTGAACCTTGAACCTTTTCAAAGTTCAAAGTTCGGGTTCAAGTTCAAAGTTCAAATTCAACTGGAGCGGGATTTGTAATTTTTTTTTGAACTTGAACTATTGAACCTTTTTGGTTCAAGCCCGCAAGTTCAAGCCCACAAGTTCAAAAGGTTCAAATTTCAAATTTCGGGCTTTGTAATTTTCGGTCATTGAACTTGAACTATTGAACATCGCAGGTTCAAGGTTCGAGGTTCAAGGTTCAAAGTTCGCAGGTTCAGAGTGTGGATGTTTTTTAAAAAATGATCATCGAGCTGAGAGTAAAAGTGTTTGGATGACTTTTGAGATAGCCACACTAACACATACAAAGTCCAACCTTCATGTTACAAAGGAAGATTCAGCTTTTTGAAAGATGGATTTAATTATTAATTCATATGTTGATAACAAAGGATAGCAGTTGATAATATTTTCAAAGAATTGTTTCAGCAGCTCACGGTATTCCAAAAAATCTAAAGAGTTACAATCCTCCTCTATTATAAAGAGAGTTTTGTCATAAAATAGAGCTCATTCCTTCAAATGGCAGCTCAAAGTCGTGATCCATGTGCAGGTTTTGGCATGTATATTGTTTATAGTTTTCAATGCAACCTGTAACCATGGATTTTCTAAGACAGACAAATTAGTCTCGGTGCGGGGGGCATAACTTTTAATTACATCGTTGGATCGGGCTGAATTTTTGACAGGTTTTAGAAAACCTAGTTTTATAAATCCTCACCGGAGCAATTGGACAAATATTATCGTGTTCAAAATTTATTGATCTTTGAGTACAGGTCTATACAAATTTCTGAGAAAAATATTATTATGAGAAGCTCATGTTTGAAATGGAGATATAAAATAAATGACCACCTGTCAACACATAATTATATGTGTTTAAATTACATTCTCTTCAAATATTTTTTCAGAAAGGAATGAAGAATAAAAGATTTGAAGCAAAATTAAAAAGAGTTGTTGGAAGAAGATAGAAGATAAAGGAAAAGATTAATTAATAATCTTTTCAAGAATCGGTTATTGATAACTGAAATTCTCAGCTATATATATGTAATGAAAGAAAGGAGAAAGGGGTTCTTCTTTTCTTTTCTTTCTCTTTCTGTTGTAAAAAAAGAAGGGGCAACATTGTTTTCTGGACTACACAGTTTTGTTTTTCAGAAGTGTTGAGTCTGTGAGCTCACATTTTTGGGCATTGATAGAATGAAGAAGATTTTGTTGATCTGTGGATTTGTCAATATTTTCTTTTTATTACAATGAGCTTTGTCTCTCTTGTAATTTCCTTTCATTGCCTTTTCTGTTACATCAAACTATGTATATGCATTTGATTTTGAAACTTTGATTTCAGAAATAATTTGTATTTGGAAAGAAATCTGATGTTAACTCTTTGTCTAGGTATTTTGATCCCCCTTGTCCTTTGAGGCATGAGAGAGACTCGATCAGAGTCCAGTGCATTTTTATTTATTGGAAAGGGTATTTTCATGGGTGTGGATAATTAAACTGTGTTTTACTTATCTTCATTTGCTTCATTATAAATCTGCTATTCGCATATGTGTCAATGGCTATGAGCAGATGTTAGTTGCCTTTATTACTTTCCGGTTAAAAGCATATTCAGAAAATATACATTTTTATCCAATGAAGGGAGTTGTACCTTCATATCAAAATTCAAAGAGCACTTGCACTCACCATTGCAAGTGACTCAACTGTTGGTTCTAGTTTTTGTCTTTCAATTTGGGCATTCGAGAGTCATTTTTGAAAGATATTTAAGAAGGACAAATCTATTTACCAACACATATAAGGCCTCATCTTTGCTTAATGTTATGTTGGGAGATAGATCATGAATAAAATGCATAACATCATCTTCTCTACGTATATTTTGATGACTAAGAAAGGCTCTAGGAGAATAAGGAGGACCTAGAGAGATTGAAACACCAATATTTTGATCTTGCCCCCCTTGCGCTAGGGTATGTGTATGAGAAGAAGATGGTGTTAGGTCCCAAAGACAACTGAGAGGGGGGGTGAATCAGTTGTGAAATAAATTCAAACCAAAAAAACTTATCCAAACCAAATGCTTAATACCAGTGAACCAAACTTTATACCGGTAGACAGTTTATTAGTTAATTGCAGTACCGGTAAAGATTAATGCATGAAACAGAAAGACAATAGCATCCACAATATATAACACCAATATTTATATGTGGAAAGGGTATGTGCAAGATCATGGTGTGCCAAAACAAGCCCTTAAGTGGCAATGAAATTTCATAAAATCAGAGTTATGCAACTTGACATGAAAATTTGAATAAGTGGTGAACATTATTTTTAAAATATGTAAGAAGAGAATATATAGAAAATTGAATGTAGTTTCTAAGCTACTAGTTGTTTTTTGGATTAAAAAAATCCTATTTGATGAAAATTTCAAATTTCAATGCAGTGGTATTAAAATTTCAGGAAAAAAATAAGAAGTAGATGTATGTCTAACCACCCTAATCACAATAAAATCATAATTTTTTTTATAATATTTATAATATAAGTATTAGACTCATGTCTGGATGTGACACATATTTTTTTTAAATTTTTTATAAAGTAAATAGGGCGTGTGCACAAAGATGGTGGTCAAAAAAGTGGACACCACCCCAAAAAAACTTGGAAAAACAGGCAGCGCGTATGCAGTTTTAAAATTTAAAATTCCCACATACGCACTTAGGCTTGTTCTTCCCGAGCCTAGAAAAGGTAGCGCGTATGCACTGAGTTTAGGAAACTGAGCGCGTATGCTCTACAGCTAGGAAAATTAGCGCGTACGCGCTGCTTATAGGAAAATGAGCGTGTACGCTCTAATAATCTTAGTAAAACCGCGTACGCGGTGCCTGATAAAAAAAGTTTAAAAAAAAAACTGGGTCCTCATTTACCTGAAAAGCGCATTTTTTAGTTTTTTTTTTCCCATTTTCTAACCTAAACCGCGAATGGGGTGCTAAATTTGTCCTCCAAGCTATGGAACAAGGTTAGTTTTTGTTTATTTTTCTCTTTCTTTCTGGTTTATGCAATTTGTTTTACATTTTGAATTTAATTTCATTAATTTTGATTAGGTTTTTTCATTTTTTGTTTCAAATACCAAATTCTTCTAATCCAGAACAAGAACAACCAAATGCACCTCCTGAAAACCCACAAGAACAACCAAATGCACCTCCTGAAAACACACAAGAACAACCCCCAATTCCTCCTTTTGACCGCACAGCCGAAACACAGGAAGAATTAATTAATCAGTTAGGGCAAAATACATCCAAAATCAATAGACTAATTGTAAAATTGAAAACTTCTGAGCTTGACCATCATCAATCCCTCGCCACTAGCCTAGAAACATTAGCTAGTGGTGCCATAGCTATTTCCACAGAAATTACCAAATGGGGAAGCTTTAGGGATAGGTGTCATCAATTCTATGCCAATGGGCTATCATACGATGGAGTTAAAAACAAAAATATTTCTAAACAACAAATATGTGCCCTTTTTGTTGACCCCAAAACTGGTCGGTCATTACCTCCTAATGCAAAGAGGTTTCCCATACATTGGTGTACCAATGTGCAGATGAAGAATCTTTTTTGGCAGAGGTGGTGGATGGCCTTTAACGATCCACCTTGTAATAATTATGAGGTGCCATTATATTTTTTGAGAAAAATATATTGTGAGTTTGTGCTCAATGTGCGCCCAAATTATTTTGACATGAGAGAGTTTCATGGTAGAGGTGGTGGCTCTGCCCAAGATAGACCTGGAGCCCGTAGGCGATTGGCCACGGAGAGTCGCCACCCCCTAGCACCCAAACCCAAGGTGCATCAGGTTGTCCCATTAGAGCTGAAAGAGTTGACGGAGCTATAGACTCTTCAGGTGGCCACAACATTGACTGGTGCCATCATCCAACATGGGACATCATTAGGACACCCTATTATATTGGATGATGAGCCGTTAGAGGGCGACAGAGAGCCCATTGAGCATATGTGTGTTAGTTGCTCGGGGATATGCTCGGGGATAGATGATGCAGCCAGTGCAGATGGATACTCATATCATCTATGCATGATTTGCAGTTGTAGATGTCAGGCTCACACAGTTGAGGATGTCGTGCTGACAGATGAGTTGATGGACATGGTGTTTGCCCATGAGCCACAGACACAGGTGTGTTGATTTGAATTTATAACATTTTATTTATCAGTCACTTTAATTTTATAATTACATAAATGAATTTTCATTTATACATCTATTTAAATTGAGACAAATAATATGCATTTCAGGATGCAACAGCGGTATCCCATACACCTCCCCTAGTTACCACAGCTGCAACTTCGACGCCTGAGTTATAAATTTTGTAACATGTTAAAATAGAATAGTACACTTTGAATTCAAAAAAATACAAGATATACTAACTATCTTTAATGCTTGGTCCAATTTCTGGTTTGTAGGTGTTGATAGGGGACGAAATGTCCCAAATTGATGATATCACGCTGTCGGTGATCGATTTTGGCCTACAAGGCTATACGGTATCATATTTTGTACAACTCTTTTTATGTATTGTTTTGATGGAATATGCAAGTCATTTCATTTTAGATTTTTAAAATTATGTTTAATTTATTATCTGTACTAATATCTCATGTTAATTTTCTGTTTTTAGGGCACCCCCTCCACGTCTAGGGCTCATCCGAAGAAAAAGAATATCTCGAAGACGCCAAAATGTGTGAAGAAGGTAATTGAACACATTTTTAGTTGTACAATTGTTTGAAAATGTTGAAATCAAGTATTAGTTGGGGTTTGTAGATTGATTAGTGTTTTTTGTCTATTTTACATGTACAACAACCATTGAGCTTTGTGGATATGTTGAATGCACCTGATTCGCCCGCGAATCAAGAGAGGGTGGAGGTATGTATCTCTACTTTATTTTCTTGATTTCATGATTATATGCACGCGTACATGTGAAATTGTGATATATTATAATCTTATATTTTGTTCATATAGGAAATATACATACCTATTTCGTCAATGGCAAACCCTCCTCCTTGCACTGGAGAAGCATATTAGGATCCGGTACACTTTTGTTTGATATGTAAAATTAATTATTTTCAACCTTCAATACTTATCATTATATTAATTGTATTTAATCTTTGTACATTTTTTGTATAGGTAATAACGATCGTTTCTACATCGATGGTGAGCCATCCTCAGTCCATTGGAGAAACATCTGAGGCACAGGTACGTCATTGTTCTCTATATTATAGCTTTTAAGTGTTTTTGATATATTTATGTTAGTACATTGTATTAATTCTACATTTAATCTACAATAGACTTGTTCGTGGTATGACCATAACGTGGATCCATTTAAGTATGTCTTCAAGAAAACTCCTAAGAGTGACAAGGAGAGGAGAGCGAAGAAATTAGCTCCTGGATCAGCCGATGAGGTAATCTACATTTCAATTGCAAAGGAATTAAAGTTAAATGCATAGTTATGATGTTAATTGTGAACTATTTTCTACAAAAGAATTCTAACTTGGCTTTTGAATTGTGGTTTTGCAGCCATCTACAGAGCTGCGCATTGTGCCAAAGAGGCTTGATTTTGATGATCCACCAGAAGTTTAGGATCATATAGTGTTATTTTTGGTCATAGAATGACCAATACATGTAGATATATTCTACATTTTTATTGTATATCGATTTGAACATGGCATATGCCACATTTTTGTAATACTTGTATTGACTTGGCAGACATGTCTTTTTTTATATATATAAATATCAATATTCGATCCAATAAATGTGTAATGAGTTCATTATTTTGTATTTGTTGTATTTTGTGGTTGTCCTTTTATAAATTTAAATGAATATTTGCATATGTAATCAACAATATGAATATAAACAACAAAAATATATGATATAAAGCATTGCAATCGTGGAATATGATTTGATAAAATTTCTAAAATGTTGAATTAACCCTACAAAACTCCTTGTATTAAGTTCATTATTGTGTATTCGTTGCATTTGGTGGCTGCCCTTTTATAAATTTAAATGAATATTTGCATATGTAATTAACAATATGAATATAAATAACAAAAATCAACAATATGAATTTAAACAACAATGTGTTTGGTGCGAGAGCATCCTCACGCTCGTAATGGTCAAATTTTGTTCCTCATGTACACAAACCAACATCGCGAGCGCATTCGGGTGGGCATGTTTATGCTAGGCATGCCCCTATCGTGCATCCCAAAGCACCAGAATGTCGAGAGTCATACCCTATCGGTGAGATCTCTCAAGTGCCCTGGGTCCAAAAAATTATCAAAATTTGACGGACTGTTTCTTCCAATCCACAACACATACGGTCAATTTGTTTGATCCCGTGGGGTCGTGTGAGGGTCCTCTACAATGGCCTATCTCTATTTTTGACGACTTGGAGCTATTTTCAATTAGTAGCATTTTTTTGCCTGCTAAAAAAAATGTCAATTGCTTGCAAGGAAAAGTTGCAAGATTGGCTAGAATTGATTTTGTTCCTCATGTGCACAAACCGACATTGCGAGCGCATCTAGGTGGGTATGTTTACACTAGGAATGCCCCTGACATGCATCCCAAAGCACCAGAACGTCGAGAGTCATACCATACCGGTGAGATCTCTCAAGTGCCTTGAGTCCAAAAAATTGTCAAAATTTGACGGACTGTTTCTTCCAATCCATGACACATACGGTCAATCTGTTTGATCTTGTGGGGTCGTGTGAGGGTCCTCTACAATGGCCTATCTCGGTTTTCGATGACTCGGAGCCATTTTAAATTAGTAGCATTTTTTCGCCTGCTCAAAAAACTGTCAGTTGCTTGCAAGGAAAAGTTGCAAGATTGGCTAGAATTGATTATGTTCCTCGTGTGCACAAACCGACATCACGAGCATGTTCGGGTGGGCATGTTTATGCTAGGCATGCCCCTGTCATGCATCCCAAAGCACCATAACGTCGAGAGTCATACCCTACTGGTGAGATCTCTCAAGTGCCCTGAGTCCAAAAATTTGTCAAAATTTGACAAACTGTTTCTTCCAAACCACGACACATACGGTCAATCTGTTTGATCCTGTGGGGTCAAGTGAGGGTCCTCTACAATGGCCTATCTCGGTTTTTGATGACTCGGAGCCATTTTCAATTAGTAGCATTTTTTCACCTGCTCAAAAAACCATCAGTTGCTTGCAAGGAAAAGTTGCAAGATTGGCTAGAATTGATTATGTTCCTCATGTGCACAAACCGACATCGCGAGCGCGTCCGAGTGGGAATGTTTACGCTAGGCATGCCCCTGTCATGCATCCCAAAGCACCAGAACGTCGAGAGTCATACCCTACCGACGCAATGTAGAAGTTGCTTGACAACTTTTTTGACAACAATGACATTTTTTGCTCAAATTGTATCTAGTCTCAATCTATCACCCCTATGATCCGATAATGACTCAAATAATTATCCATGATTATACAAGAATCAAGAATGCTCATGATTGATCAGGGACACATCACATATACTCAAAACATAGTCACAAAACATTGACACACAAAATAGTCACAAAACATTGTCACATATTATTCAAAAATTTGCCTCTAAATATGGTCAAATCAACTCTTGGCTATTTGATTATACAAAAAATTGTCTTACAAATAATCTCATGGGCTTTTATACAAAATTTGGCATTACAATAAATGCGATTCAGCTCATCGCCATTTTAATATACAAATCATCTCATGGGCTTTTATACAAAATTTGGCATTATAATATGTGCGATTCAGCTCATCGCCATTTTAATATACAAAATTTGGCATATACATATGTACAAATCAGCTCATTGCTACTTAAATATACAAAATTATGCCCCTAAACATGTAAAAATCAGCTCATGGGCATTTATATATACAAAAAATGAATATAGAACAATTCGTCGACGATTTATACAAAATTCTCAAAATTATTCTACTCTGAACCGTATAATCAATCAAGTGAGCCTTCAAGATCGGCTCTAACCCGTATTGTGTCAAGTATTGCCTCATGGTCAGATTCACGAACTTTCCATAAAATCTTGTTATGAGGTCTACCACGATACTTCATCAAATGAATATTTGTTGCAACAACAAGGTTAGAGAAATGAAGAATATGTCTGTGTGTTTCAAAGTCCTCAAACAACCAAACATCAGAATTATTGGTAGGGTATCTCCGAAGCCATGTTCCTATCATGACAATAGACCAAAAATAAAGTATGATGTACAACAAAATGAACCAAAAATAATACTAGCAAAAAAATTAACTCAAAAAATCACCTGAATCCACTAGGTCAGATACATGGTCAAAATCCAGTGATGTCTCCATCTGGCTCAATCGTAGTGCTTTGGGAATTTGATATGAATCAATGGGAACCAACGGTCTACAAGACCATTTGTCAACCTACTCTTCTGATTCACATTCTTCCAACAAACAATACATGCATGAAGAGCAAAAACATACCATCTGTCTCATATAAATTACCAGTGAACTTCAATTTGAACTCATAAATGAGTGCATGTCACTCGATCCTACAACTGTACAACAATCTAGATAGTTTTCAATGTTAGATTTAGTAATCAACCAAAAATATCTATGAACCAATGATGTACCTGGATTACCTAGACCCATCGTAGACTTACACCATCGCACAATTGTTTCTGCATCTACCAACTCAGCACCACCTTCGTACTTCAATTCGTCCCTGGCTAGGGCTCTTTTCACACATGCTCCTGCACCATCGTGCTCTCCCTTACCATGTCCAGCCTCAGTGAAATTCCAAAAATGTTGTACACCACTTGTCACATGCATCCTTGTCAGCTAATAAAACATCCTTGCATTCTTGAATTGTGCGGTACAATTATCTGACCATATTAAGTGTCGATTGTATCATATGTTCCTTTCCCTTAAACTATCATAGAAAAATTTAAAGCATTCTCGTACAAACTCCAATGAATGAGTACGATCATCACTTATGTAGAAGTGATACTCTCTTACAACCTTTCTATCCTCCTTTGTGCTATCATCTGCATGCATGAATGCTATGTGTACAAAAATAAAAACTTGTGTAGAGTGATAATACATGGATTGCACTTCATTTTGAGGTTGTAGTGTATAATTTTCAGTGAAATCAATGATAGAGACAATGGTGCCAAGAGGAAATGTGTCCTTACACAACTCGAATTGTTCATCTAACCATCGAGCTCTATGTGAATGCATTATGTACTCATAAACTAGTTTCTCTTGAAACATTTTCATAAATTGAGCTACACATATATCATTTTTCACTAGCTCACATCTCTTCAAATATTTTCCATCTTTAACTCCATATGTGACTGTCTTGTATTTTCCAAAAGAAACTAGTTTCGTACCAATTTCAGGTGTGCTCTCCAAATGTATGCATCTTGGTAAACGTTGCAAACCACCACATATAGCACAAGAACCTTCCAAACAAGGCATCTTATAATAAATGCAACCATCATGTCTATTACATAACACACTTGAAATAAATTCTCTTGCCAACTTAGGAGGTGCTTGTATATTACATTCCTGCAAAACATCGTTAGTGTGCAAAGTAGAACAAATATGACGAAAAATATCATAATGCATGGAAAATTCAATATGCATCCTACAACAACACGTGGTACGTACATGATTAATCTTAATATAAAAAGGTTTTGCCATTTCAAAAAATCTTTGAGAAATTTTTATTTGAGGAAACTTTTGAAGCAATCTTTCATAAAATTTAGTTTGAGTCATATCTAAATAGTGTTTCGCATGTGGCTCATGATTTTTAGACCCAATTCACCTTCTAACAACATCTCTTTGGTTGGGCGATACTCTTGTGTTGTCATGCCAAAAAATTTCAATTAATGATTTTAGTGCATCTACAACAACCTTGTCTTTGTGTGGTAGTCTACCCGAGAATGCCCAAAGAGAATTATTGTTAGGTTCCTCTATTTGTTCTTGCCTCTTTAATTCTTTACTTAATGTTGGTCTACTAACGTTCAATGACTTGTTTTGCTTATCAAACGATCTTTTTTTATTTTCTTGCTTATTATGGTTGATGTAATGACACATCGAGTAGCATTAGAATCTTTACTACGTGATTTTGAACCAATAGATTGATATGCATCAAATAGATTTCTGACAATAGTTCTTTCACTGTTACTTTCAGATGATCTTAGGCCTAGAATTTTCATTGTCTCTCTAAAATTCAAATTTTTAATCATTTGAACAATTAATTGACATCTTGCAGTTTGATTTAAGTTTTTAAAATAGTTTTGCCATATTCTTTTAACCATTCTCCTACAAGTTCGTTCATTCATTTTATTTGGCATTGACTTCAATATATTCTCATCAATTTCAATTAGATACTTTGGTTTCCTACGAATGATTCTAGGAGGTGTTAACATCGGTGCATTATGTACATTCAATTCATCAAGTAGAGAAGGTGTAATATGTTCTTCATTTAATCCGATTATCAATGCGGTATATTCTTCAATTGCATAGGTTCAAACGGTAAATTATCAAATGTTCTTCTTCCAATTGCATTAGGGTTCAAACGGTAAATTATCCAAATGTTTCCTTCTTCAATTGCATTAGGTGCATTATATTCATTTGGTAAATCAAATTGAGATGTGAGGTTGACATACCTCTTCTCCCATTGTTCTTATGTCACGCAATTTCTTCATACGCTACCTTTGTCTTTCTTTTGAGCCTCTCATTGTTCCATTGTTCCTCACTTGTTCTTTCCCATGGTTGAGATCGATTGACCTAAATAGAATCATATTACATATATATGTAAAAAAAAGTTCAAAAATAAATAAATAACCATAAGTATGCATTCTTATCACTATTTTTTGGAATTAAACTATTAAACAATCACAATTTAATCATTTGAAACCATGCAAAAAACAAAAAACTAATAAAAACACAATTCAATCATTTGAAATCATGCAAAAAACAAAAAATTCACTTACTTTTATGTATACAACAGTGATAGAAGTGCAGGACACAGGTTCCAAGTGGGGCCTTCAACCTCAAAAACTTCTTTTGAGGCCGTTGAGGCTCTTGGGCAACTAAAACTATGTCTCTAAACTGCGTATGCGCTACATTGATAACCGCGTACGCGCTGCTAGGCAACAAAATCTTGGCAAGCCCAACGATATTCTCGGCTGATAAGTAGCGTGTACATGCTACTAAGCCTAAAAATGTTATCCCCAGGGTATCAAATAATGGGGAATAGTACCGCTTATGAGTAATAAGTACCCGCGTATGCGCTACTAAGCCTTAAAAAAGTTATGGAAGGGGTATGTAGGAAGGGAGGAGGGAGAGAGGGGAAAGAAGAGGGGGGGAAAGGGAGAGAGAGGGAGAGGAGAGGGGAGAGGGAGAGAGAGGGAGAGAGGGAGAGGAGAGGGAAGAGGGAGAGAGAGAGAGAGAGAAGAAGAGGGGGGTGGGAGAGGGGGAGAGAGAAGAGGGGGGGGTGGGAGAGGGAGAGAGAGGGAGAGAGGGAGAGGAGAGGGGGAGAGGGAGAGAGAGGGAGAGCAGAGGGGAGAGGGAGAGAGAGGGAGAGGAGGAGAGAACA